>NC_056523.1:12644494-12645914 GCF_019175285.1 Sceloporus undulatus
CTGTTAGTGAGCTCTGGTGCCAAAACAAACTACAGTTCCAAAAACTGCCTACCACTGAACCAAGACAGTTAAAGTGTTCTCCATAGGGATTATTTCTGCATCCTGTTTTGGCCCATAGTTTGTACAGCACAACTAACTACTGTATATGCTAGAAAATCCACACTGTTGGTCCTGGGAATGGCATGGAAAAGCCAAATGCATTTGCTATATTGAAACAGTATGAATGAGCGATCCCTGCAGGATATGGCACAAAAAAGGAAGAAGGGACAGAAAATAGGTTCGATGGGAGGTTATGGAGCAGTGTTTTGGAAAAACAGATTTTTTAAAAACCCAGGGATTTAAAACCTTTGGTTTTGAGTATATATGTTTGTTTGAACCAGTTTTTGGATATTTTTTTAATTATTCTTTTGCATTAATGTTTTAATGAAAACATTTGACTTCTGCCTTATTTCTATTAAACTTGGATATATAGGGAGTATACATCATAAAGCATACAAAGTACTTTCAGAGTTGTTGTGGTTGAACTTCAGGTTAATTCAAGGATTTGTTTCTGAATGGCATTTTTGCACTACAATAAAGAGGTTTAAAAGAAGCAACTGATCATTGGTCTAAGAAGGAACAGGTGCCAACAAACTGTTAAACTCAAACTGTTGAAGTTGAAATGTTTAAATGTTTAAATACAGACAATTGTTGTTGTTCCAGTAAGAAGGTTGGAAGGTAGTACAATGGACTCTTGTTATATGCTGATGTTTTGTTCCAAGATGCCCCCTATATAACAAAATCTGTGGATGCTCAAGTCCCATTAAATATAATGACATAGTAAAATGGTGTCCCTTATAAAAAAAGGAAAATCAAGGTTTGATATTTGAAATTAATACTTTTTTGAACATTTTCAAAGCGTGGATGCTTGTATCCGTGTATAAGAAATCCATGTATAAGAAGATCCGACTGCAATAGTAGCCAGTCATTTTTTAAAAATAGGAATAATCAATTTTTAAAAAACAGGATTTTTTCTTTATGTGACTTGGTTTAAATCAACGTTTACATCATGGTTTAAACCAGTGATTCCTAATGTACTATTGTGGAGTGGGCTACTTTCCAGAGTAACACGGCTATATATTCGTAGAAAGACATAAGGGAGAGGTTCTGTGAGAGGGCTGAACATAGTGACAATGGGTCAAAGAACAAAAAGGTGAAGAAGGTAAAGCAATGGCCCTGTATTGCCATGAAGGGCTTTCTTTGGTCTGCTTTTCTATTACACTGCTTATTAGGGTTGGCTGGTCTACTGTATTTATTCCTATCATGTCCCCTCTCATGTACAGGTCAACCTGATGTGTATTTTGTAGAGGCACCAATTCTCACTTTCTACTTGTCCCTAAATGTAAGTCATTTCAGGGTTTCAGCCTTTCCTATATTTTGG
>NC_056523.1:12645939-12659777 GCF_019175285.1 Sceloporus undulatus
GTTCTACAGCTTCCAGGATCCTTCAGTCAGCCATGGCTGGTCATGTGGCTTGGAAATCTCCGGGTGAGGAGCCTTCCCAAAGTTCTTTTCCAAGCTCCGATTATTTGCCAAAATGGAAATGCATTTAGCCATCTCCCCATTTTCATCGGTTTCTTGTGCCCCCCATCCTGTTCTTTTACTGAACCGTTTGCAGAAGGAACCTGTGATGTGGGCAAGCTCCACTTTGGATTTTGAAAAATAATACTTTTGGTGTTACACAATGCAAGCTATTAAGAAAATAATGGTCTGCTTCTGTTGTTGTTGTTGTTGTTATTGTTTTGTGCCAGTCAATTTATTTTTTACTTCTGGCGACCCTATGGTAAACCTATCATAGGGTTTTCTTGACAGGTTCTTCAGAGGGGGTTTCCCATGTCAGGAAAAAGCCACATGGGATATAATAGTCACAAGAAATATAATATGATTGATGTATTTGAAGTAACATGACACAGCAAAAGTTATTGAATTGTCCACAATGGGTTTTTAAGTAATGTAATTAGAAGATCCTGAAAGCCAAGGACATATGAGGCAATGACAAGTGAAAGATGGAAATTGATATCACCTGAGAGTCATTGAGTGGACAGTAATGTATGATGCAATGATGTGAGGGGCTAGATTGAGCCAAGTATGGTATGTCAATCATAATGTAGTACACGCCCAGGAGGTGGCAACTGTATAATGAATAGCAAGAACAAATGTTCTCAATATAAGCAATAAGGTTTGACAATACTTTTGTGGTATAGAGGAGTATAAGTAGTTGAGTTTTGTGAGTAGTGAATTGTTTTGTGCATAGTGTATATAGTAAATAAAAGTAGATCTTTTATATAAGAAGACTACTGTGTTGACTGGTGCTTGAGAGCTGAACAAGAACCAGCAGACTGCAGAGAAGATGGAAGACATCTTCAAGCCAATCTCAGCGAGCTACTGGTCAAACTGGTTGTCCTCCGCTGACCAGGGTGGTGAGAGTGAAAGCCAGGAGAAGAGCTGCAAACTCCATCATCCCTAACAAGGGTTTATGGGCCCAGAGCCAGTTACTGGAACACCCAGCATCCACAGAAGCTGAACTTTCCTGGAGAGAAAGAAAGTTTTGTGGACGACCGTCAGAGCAAGCTGTGTACGCTGCACTGGTAAGCTCGTGAGTGAAGTGTTTTGTGTTTGGAAAAGCCCGAACGAGGCAGCTGTGCAAACTCAGGAAGGACTTTGCCAATTGAGTCACTGCACAAGATCGATGGAAGTGTTTGAAGTTTAGCAAGTTAAACGCCCACAATTACTCCCCTGGAAGTTTATGCACAGTCACTACTGATTAAAGAGGTTTATGGGCTCCAGTCGAGACGGGGCTAGCAGCCGATGCAAATGCAGCCGCCAAAGAAAGAGATAGCAAGGCAAAAGCATGCTTGTTTGATGCTCGAGAGGGACATGATAAACGATGTGAGAGATAAGGGCTCCGCAAAAGAAGTTTGGGAGACTCTTGAAAGGCTACATACTCCAACTAACAGCTTTTGCCAAAATGCTTTGGTCAAAAGAATCTATAGACAAAAGATGACTAAGGGACAGTGTGTAATTGAACATTTAAAGAAAATGCAAAACCTGTTTGTGGGAGGCAGATTAAGAGGTGTCCACAAAAGAGCAAAGAACAGCAATGTACATCCTATTAGAGTCTTTAGACAGTCCTGGGACTCACACTACAGTCTTCAGCAATCTGCTGAGACTGAACTAAGCCAGAGACTTACACACACAACACTGGCCATTTTCAAATCCAAATAGAAATCTTTTCAGATGAATGCTCTAGATTTATTTATTTATTTATTTATTTACTATAACCTTTTACCTATTTTATTCTGTATTTTGTGACTGTGGCTCCTTCTCCTTGTTTGCTTGCTTGTCTGCATTGTTGTTTTCTATTGCCTTTTAAGTATTGCATTTTGAAGACTTTATCCCAGTACTGCATTTTAGTATTTTATAGACTGAAGTAGTTGCAAATGTGTCTACTGGAAAGTATATACAAAGGAATTTCAAATGTATAGGTTGAAGTATAGTAGTTACAAATGCTGTAAAGCACCATGTACATCAATGGCACTGTATAAAATGAATGAATGAATGAATGAATTTCTACTCACAAGATAAAAGGAGGCAACTCAGTCCAAAGGGAGGAGGAAGGGAAGGCAGCCATCCCTCTTCAGGGAGAACGCTTTAAACATCTCTTCCTCTCTGCTCTTCTTCCTTCCCTTCTGCAAAGTACTGTATTCAAATGCAGGGAAGCCACTTGGGAACCTTCCCACTGCGCATGCTCAGAGAGCCCAAACACTTTGGACATGCTCAGTGGCCCCAGTGAAGCCTCCTTGCCCTTCTCTTTGCCCTCACTTGGCCTCAGATTGCATTGACCTTACTCTCCAAGGGAGCATCTTTGCAGTGTGGGAATAAGGCCCTTTGACAGCACTTGAACTGCCCTGGTCCTATCCTTCAGGGTCCTGGGATTTGTACCCCTTTGGCAGAGAAGTCTAAAGCCCTTTGTAAAACTACAACTCCCAGGATTCCCTAGGATGGAGCTAGAGCACTTAAAGTGGTGTCCAAGGGCATTCCTTCTTCAATGTAGATACTAATACACATTGTATTATTTTTTTCAGTGTAGATACTAATACAATGTAGATACAGCCGGGAAAGGAGGGAAAATATAAAAATATTTTATTATTTTTATTATTATTAATAACAAAACCCACAATATTTATTCATAACTCTTTCCACCAAAGGGCAGCACAGCCAGCCTTCTGCAACCAGAGGTTCTTCATCCACGGATTCAAGCATCCTCAGCTTTAAACTATTTCAACATATAGATATAGATATAGATATATACACATTCCCAAAAGAAATGCTTGACTTATTCTTATTCTTATTCTTATTAAGCTTTATTTATAAAGCGCTGTACAGTCTCACACTGCTGTAGATACAATCCACTAAAATTGATAAAATAAACCTGCCTATGGCATACATTCTACAAAAATAATTAGACGTAATACAGATTAATGCATTTTAACATTCAAACAATAAAATATAGCAGACAACAAATTAATTAATTAATTAATTAATTCTATTTAAAATTACTGTTTCTAGAATGTACGCCTTCAGAAGGGTTTTAATCTATTTATTTTAGTTATTCTGTTTATTCTGTACAGCGCTGTGCAAGTTTACAGCACTTTGTAAATAAAGTTTAATAATAATAATAATAATAATAATAATAATACAGGTAATCGATTTTGCCATTTTTAATAAGGGACACCATTTTATTCTGCCCTTGTATTTAATGAGACGTGACCATTTGCAGATATTGTCATCCACAGGAGCTCCTGGAAGCAAACCCCAGCGGATACCAAGGGCCCAAAGTACAATAAAAAAGGAATGATAAAGCACAGCACTATGAAATGCTAAAATAATATGCTAATAGGCTAAAAACAAAACAAACACAAATATCACACAATCACAAACAGATGCACAGTAATGCAGTCTGGCACCACTTTAACTGCCATGGCTCCCTCATAGATTCCTGGGATTTGTAGTTTTCTGAAGCACTGAGCACTATTTGGCAAAGACAGCTGAGTGCCTTGAGAAAACTACAAATCCCAGGATTCAATGGGATGGAGCTAGAGTACTTAAAGTAGTGTCAAACAGCATTCTTTCTACAATGTAGATAATAATAATAAAAAGAACACCAACAAAACCAGCAACAGATTGCATGTACAGCGCTGTGTAAATTTACAGCGCTTCATAAATAAAGGTTAATCATAATAATAATTATTTATTTAGGATGCCCTTCCCACCAAAGCGCAGTACATCAGAACATACAAAATCAGCCCTCTGTATTCACAGATTCTTTATCCACAGATTCAAGCATCCTCTGCTATAAAATAAATATATTTTATATTTTAAAATATATAAACGTATATTATGTATGTGTGCTTATGTTTGTGTGTGTATATATATATATATCTAGAAAAGAAAAACCTTTGCCATTCTGTATGAGGAGCACTATTTTATTCTGCCATTGCATTTAATGGGAGTTGAGTAGCCATGGGTTTTTTCATACACAGAGGTCCCCTAGAACCAAATCTGAGTGAATAACAAATGCTCAAAGTACAAACAAAAACAAACGATAAAAGACCACACTTTTAAAAATGCTAAGACCCCACCTTTCGTCAAACTCAAAAGTGGCAGGTGCCCCACCCCCTTTTGGGTCTTAGCCCCACCCCCTTTGGGTTTTTGTCTCTACCCCCTGAATATGTAGGTTCTAGGTCTTGGGGTGCCAAGGTTTGGAATGCTACATTTGGGGGTTCTAGGTTTTTGGTTGTCACCTTTGGGGTTATAGGTTTTGGACTGTCAACTTTGAGGGGGGGTTCTAGATTTGGAGTGCTAACTTTTGGGGTTCCATAGGAACCTCCCCTCAACCCCAAAAGATCGGCCATCTGGGGGGTTTCCCAAGGTTGTTTTTAGGGGTGCATGTGTGACTTCTCTCTAAACTCATCTCAGACTGCCCAACCACTAGGAACATCCCTACCTGATCAACGGCGTAGTGGCAAGACATGTTCAAAGGTGACAAGCGACTGCCATTTTATTTGTGCAAAACCTAGTTTTCAGGGTATGTGTGACATGTCTCCGAACTCGTCTCAGGACCCTGGACCACTAGGAACCAGTCCTGTCCATGTCAGACCCTCTGTGTAGCTTCAACAGATGTTTGAATATGTCAAGCGGCGGCCATTTGCTCTGCGCAAAGCAAGACTCCGGCGTATGTGTGACCCCTCTCCAAACTCGTCTCGGGACCCCTAACCACTAGGAATGGCTTTTGTATGTCTTAGAGATTCCCTGAGGGTGTGCTGGTGCTTTCAGTGTCACAGACCTGTTTTTCAAGGTGGAGTGATATCAGGGTTTCCAGGCTGGTAGAACTTGGAGGAGGGAAGAGGTCTTTCACTCTTCAGCAGGTGGTTTGGATCTCAGCTTGACAGCTCTGAAGTACAGGGAGGCTAAGAAGGAGGGTGGGAGCACCTTTTCACCTCCCCTAGGAGAGTGTTTTCAAGAATCGCACCCTTTTGAGCATCGCTGATTGGTCCATTTCAGTCCACCCTAATCAATGAAAGACCATGAGTTAGGAGCATGTCCTCCCCTGCGGTGACAGGCATACAGCTCTCCCTAGGGCCCCTGCATTCACCCCAATGCTGCCTTCCCCCTAGGCTCCCAGGGCTCTTTCCTTCCCCAAGATCTGTTTCCGTATAGAGAAGCCCCACTGGTGTGTTCCCCCAAAACAGAGGATCCATTTTTCATGTAAATATTCATTTTGAAGTGAAGCATGACCCATTGCTTTGATCATCCAAACTCCCTTGATGATATTGGGGCATGTGTGGTCCCCTGAGATCATCTAGGGACCCCTGATCACTAGGAACAGCTTTTGTGTCTCTTGGAGATTCCCCAAAGGTGTGGCAAGGCTTTCAGTGTCACAAACCTGTTTCTCAGGGTGGAATGTCATACATAGGAGACTTCCTAGGACCCCAGATCTCACCCTGATGCTGCAGTCTGCAGCAGTGTTGCCAATTTCCGGGTAATAAAATGCCTTTCCGGGTAATTTCCGGATATAAAAAAATTATGGGGAATTTCCAGGGAATTAAACTTCCCCGTTGGGTAATTACTTCTAGGTCTCTATGCCTATAGCTAATTGAGTTAAATTATTGTAATGTCTTATTTACTGTATCCACTTTATACTAGATAAAGTCAAATTTTATTCATACAACCAGAAAGATGTCTTTATAGTTGCGTAAACTAGATTATTATAGTATTAACCATTACCAGGGAAAAAAGATTTTAAAAAACAAATTTTATCATATAACTTTGAATTGAAAGTTCACACATTATGACCTAAGTTTTCGGGTACCAAAATTGATCCAAATTAAGAATAACTTATTGTCTGTTTTCTTGACTTAACAAGGCTAATAGGAAATATATCTCTTCTCATTTATTCAATAAAAATTCAGTTATGGTCAACACAGTTATTAGCAAAATAGAAGTTCGACATCTGAAGATTTTTTATTCTTTACTATTTTGTTCTTTCTAATATTTGATTAAATTATTGGAGAGACTGTAAAATCTTTCCAAAGATTTTTTTTTACTATTTTATCCTGTAGCTCTTAACATCTATAATATTTGTCCTAATATAACCATATGTCATGTGATAGAAAGGTAAGAGTTACAAATATTCTATTACCATCTTACAATTATATTTCTCTATAACCTTAATATTTGTGGTAAAGATACATGAAGCAATTAATCCTTCTCCAGAGACTTCCAATAGGTTTTAAACATTTTCCATTCTTCTTGAGTTTGCTTTTTTTGTTTCCCTCTGATCAGGGAGGATAATATGCTTCTCCTATTTTTATGTTCCAGTTATCAATCAATCAAAAGAATATTGCTATTTTCCCAGTCTTTGCATAGAGTAGTCTCGCCGTAGTTATCATGTATAATAAAATTTGATTATATTGTTTCTCATGTATCATATTTAATAAGAAAAATTGCTGTTGTAACAATTTTACCATCACTTTTACATCTTTTTCTCCTGTTTTTTTCCATTTCTCTTCTTCCCTTTTCAATTTTTCTCTTAATTCATTCTCCTTTTTCTTCTCTCTTTTTCTATCTGTAATTTGTATAAGTCCCCCTGATAACCGCCTTACTGGCATCCCAGATTATTCTATTCATTATTCCATCTGTCTTATTCTCTTTGAAGTATGCCTTCAGGGTTTCCTTCACTTTATTTGATTATTTATTTATATTCAGCATTCAGCATATTATCTTTTATTCTCCAATTATGTTTGATTTTTTGGTTTGTTTGTTCTTAGTTTCAGTTCCAATGGATTAATAATTATGGTCTGAGGTGATTTTCTGTAATATATCCATTGAGTGAATTTGGGGCAACAGACTTTTTGTAGTGACAAATAAATCTATTCTTGAAAAAGAATCGTGTATTTCTGAAAAGAAGGCTTGTTTATATTTCATCCTCCAAACATCTTCCATATTAAATTCATCTAGAATTTCGAAAAAAGCATTCAGAAGTCTCCCTTGACTCTTCCATATCTTCTTCCCTTTATTTGAGATCCTATCCACTAGGAGATCTATTACGGCATTAAAGTCACCCATCAGTAATATGTTCTTATAATTTGTTTCTTTTAATTCCTTCAATATTTTTTTGAAATATCTTTTTCTATTATTCATAGGTGTATAAATACCCACAATCATTAATTTCATATTCTTTAAATTAACTTCTACTGCTTTGCATTTTTGGCATTTCTATTTTGCAGACCAAGGCCCGATTAAATGGGCCTTTGCGCCGCCCCATCACATGCTAGGAGTTGGCTGAGGACGTAGCGTCTATACCGGCCCCACCCATAGCACGTGACAGGGGCGACAAAATGGTGGCGCCCTGTACACACATTTTGACGCAACAGAAGCATAGCATCCACACGTCCCAGCGTCTTTGTGATGCCGCAAGTGCACCATTGGTCCCTTGCAGCGTCACAAAGGCGCCACAAGAAGAACCCGCTTTTTGCAGGTTCTTTTTGTTCTGCGATGGAGCCGTGCGGTTTGTCCGCTACGGCTCCCTTGCAGAGCAAACCAGGGCCGCCCATATTTTGTTCTTGTTCCACAAACATGCATTTTGAGATAAAGTGGGAACCTTCTTCCACACTCAGACTACAAAACATGACCGAGAGGAAAAGCTTACCCTGCTGCTGTTGTAGAAGAAACTGCCAACACACTGCAGGTTCTTACACCTTCCTCACAACAGGCCTCAGTCTGACAGAATCAGATAGGAGGGGACCAAAGATGAATTTGCCAAACACAAATTTATTTAAGACAGCTGTCACCCTGGGAGGAATTCACATTCCAGCAAAGTTCCCAGAGCCCGGAACAAGGAAAAATGGCTTCTTTATATAGCATTGAAACAAAGGACTCCAGTTGGCATATCCCATTGGACATAGCAAAAGTTAACATATAGGATTTTCGTACAATCAGAGTGCAGATACATGAATACATTAAAAGTACATTTTGGTCACGTCCCACTAGCATTTGCCTTATCTTTAGCCTCATCTGTCCTTGCAGAGCTATCTCTTCTCCAGGGTTTATGGCCCTCGGTTTATGGCCCACAAACTCCAGATCTCCGGTTAGAGCCCTTGGTCACTTTTGATCTCTCAGGCCTGAAGTCTTACTCTTTTGTTTACATTCCTGGGCCTCTCAAATTCCTTTCAATGCATGTCATGTACCTTTATTTCTACAAACTACATTTATATGCATACTAAATATGAAACTTTAAAAATCTTCTACCTCACTGCCATGGCAGGATTTTTAATTTTGGGAAGTGGCAACTATCTTTTTTTCTTTTGCAGAAGTGTTTATTTTGGTGTGAGGAAGGTGCATGCTGGGCTCATAACCATTTTGTTGGAGCCAGTTTGTTGCTTTCAGGAGATGATTTCCAGTCCACTGCAGGCTTTCCATTTTTCACACCAGTACACAACTCACAAACAGAGGCTATTTTGTCTGCGCAAGGATGGATTTGGAGTGGGAGGGTGTCTTGTCTGTACATGCCCCACCACCCTTTTTTAAATGGTATTAGGCTCCCATTTGGATAGGGAAAGAGGGCCACCTCCTTCCCTCGAGATGTGTCTTTGAGAGAATCAAAAAGAATTTTTCAGTAATGCCATTTTGTATATATTTCACAACTTTGAAGGGGGAAATAATGAGGCAAGCTGTCCCCTATCCTGGCGCAGTTGTGAATACTGTTGATCGTCCTGTGTTTCGGCATCTTCCAGCCCAGTTAAGGAATGGTAGGGAGATAAGGGCCTGTTCCATTTCCGCAGCAATTTGTGTTTGCATTTTACAGGACTTTTGTTTTTCCTCATACAACTGTTCGTTTTGAGATAGAATGCGGCTTTTCTATACCATATCTGTGCCATCATTTTGAAAACATACAGAGTACACTTGTTTTTGATCTCACCCATGCATATATACCTATTCTCTGATTTTACAGACAAGGTAGGTAAGAAGTTAGTAGCTGTGACCCCCACAACACTATGCCCCCTGGAGATATATGTGTTCTGTCCCCTGCTCCAGGCCACACACCACAGTTGCTGCAAAATGTCTAGGTAGAGGCTCCAGCAGAATTTATGAAAACTGTTCCAGGGTAGTTATTGGCATGAGGTCTGAGGATAGTGAAGATAAAGGGTTTAGGGCATTGATGGGGGTTCAGATTGGTCAGGGAGATGGCTGATGGGAATTTTATGTTCCTACAATGCAGGGGGGAAATGTGGAAGCTCTCTTAAAGGAGATCACGGGGAGGTTCTAAGTGTTGCCTTGTTGTCTGGTTGCAATGCAGGAAGATGAAAAGACAATAGTATTTAATTTATGGGTATAACAGTAAAGCAGAGAGTTATAATAAAGGGACTGCATTAGTGAAAAGCTTAAAAAAGAGGGAAGCTAGGAGTTTTAGAGGGCGGGGAGAGTAGGATCCCCTTTAGACAAACTTTGCAAACTCAGAAAAACTTTGGACTGGAAGAATGTTAAAAGACTGACACAAAAGAGTATGATGTATACATTTAAATAGGAACATTTTACAATTTTTATATCAATGCCTGGCAATTATGTGAGAAACTCATTATATAAAACAATTAAATATAAAACCCTGCAACTTTTCCCCCATGCCAGAGGGGGGATGGAAGATGAGTCAGAGCAGGGCACAGTAGCTGATAAGAAACTCTTTATCGCCTGAGGGCCACATGGCAGGATGTAGATGTTCCAAGTGGAAAGATAGAGGAAGGGTATGCTAGAAAGAAGGGTGTTTTAAACAACACAGCAAAATTAAAGGTGGGAGAGAGGATCAGACCAATAGGTCAAAATTATAATAATTAATAACCTGTTCAAATTAACCAATAAGGGGACACTTTTTTGAAAGATAGGGAAACAAGGGAGGGCAGGAATGTTCAAAGATCTCCGCCAGGCTTTTCAGAGGTAGAACCAAGACAGAAGATGAAATGTAGAACATTCTTCTATCAGATAAAGACTGCTTTGTTTGTTAACTCAGCATAAAGGGGATTAGTAGTACACCATAAAGTTACACACAGAAGTTAATTATTTGGTTTGCATTTAACAGGGGGTTAAAAGAGGGGGAAAATGAAGTATGAAGACAGATGTTTTTTAAAATAGGATAGTTTGTGATCTGTGCAGCTTTCAAAGCCATGTGCACCAACTCTCTTACTTTCCAGAGTTGTTAGATTTTGGGGCGAGGGAGATGTGGAAGAGGTTTGCAGACTCCTACTGTTGCTTATTTAGATGTGTAGTTTTCAGGTATAAAGAGGAGCATCTGATCTTTTCCCAGAAGCGGTGGATGCAGGATAATAAATTTCTAGGGGTTTTTAACCACTTATTCTCCACAGCCCTTTCCTCTTCAGCTTTGGCAAAAGCTCTTAACTTACACTCCTGTGAATTTGGGAAAAGAATGGGGCAGGGAGATCTTCTGCCCAGTATTAACTATTAGCTTACACAGAGCCATATGTTCATTGCTGTTCAAAGTCCCACATGCTGTTGATGGTCCACAAGTTTATTATCTTAAAAGGCCAAAGCAATTCAGTCATGTCACAAAATGGCCTTCCTTAGAGGCTATTGTAAAATGAATAAAAGTACAATTGTTATAGTTGGAGTATAGGGACATCACATAAGCCATCTCTAAAAACATACGTTCTTAAAAAACAAATAGCTGTTATTCATATTATCATATACATAACTGTTACCAGAGATTTTGGGAGTTGCAGTCTGGACTTTCAAAAAAGTGGACACTTACTGAGACTACATTAAGTTCTTATTTATGAATTTTGAAATCACATCATCAAAGAGAGCCAATGATGCAAGATGGCCATAAAGTACTCAACTCTGTTCTATCTAGTTGATACAATATTACAATTATTTTTAGCCATTTGTTCCAAATTTTTAAATAAGACACTTTATTTCTCAAATTGGACAGCCGTTCAGCTATTCTTTGTTTGATAGATCTCGTTGTTATTCTTGTATATATTTTCTTGCATTTACATTGGATTTCATAGATTACAAAAATGCTTTTACAAGTACTGGAATGGGTCATTTAATACCATTTGGGACTGCAAAATGGTTAAATCCTTTCATTGTGGTTGTGTATTTACAGTATGCACAATGGCCACAGGGGTAATTATACAATGGGGGGGTCTATCCTGTTTCTTCAAAAGTGCTGAGCGAGACCTACATGCAGTTTTAGGATATCCATTATCTATAACAGGTTGTGGGTAACCTCTAGCCCTTAACTGTTTGTTTAATAGATCTGATTCCATCATGAATTGTTCCTCCTTAGAACAGTGTCGCTTCACCACATAAACTGTCCATATGGGAGGTAATTTTTCATAGGTCAGGGATGGCAGCTATCAAACTTCAAATAAGTTTGTATTTACATCTGTAGGTTTCCTGCACATTGGTGTGATAAGATGATCATCTTCTTTTTTAAACCCTTAAATCCAAAAGGTGGACCTCTGATTTAGTGTATTCCAAATCAAAATGTATATTGGTATCAACAGAGTTTATCAGTTTGTAGAATCTTAATTAATCTGTATTACCTCTCCATATAAAAATGAAGAGGAGACAAAGGGATGAAGAAGAGATCATAGCCAAGCTGATTGATAAAGAAGAGTATACTGAATAATTATTTAACATACAAGTCTCTATTCTTAGTTAATTTCTTAGTAGTATGCAATGAAAGGCCTTTTTCCTTTTTTATTTTTTAAAACCAGACTTCTTGGGAACGAACATTATTCTTAATCATGAAGGTTGTAAGAATGGCAAGAAGCCATTTTCAAAGTTGAAAATGATAAAATTTATTAGGACACTTTATCAAAAGTACATGTACTTGGATAAGCAATTATATAAATTGAATAAATACTTGGAGGTAAGCATTTTGACTACTGCACTTACAGCTATGTCCCCCAACATGAAAACACATGTTAACTGTCTTGACTTTGCAGGCCATTGTTTTTCACTCTATATACAATGTTATTGGAGTGTTGTCAGTCGATCCACATAACTCAAACCTCAAGGTGCTTCTCCAACCTTCTTTCCATTACCCCAAAACTTGTTTGGTCTTTTTAAAATGCCCTAAATGTTTCTTTTTTCTATGCAAGTAGATTCATCCCATCTCTTTTTCTTATCCACTCAACTTGGAAGTTTTTGCTAATACACTTTTGGGCTTTTTAAACACTGCTGCTACTCTTTCCATACTAACACCGCTGTTAGTCCTTCCATGTGTTAGCCCTAGTTTCCATTAGGGAGTGGAGGGGGGTACACTGAATAGGGAAATTATTTGGATATCTCTTGGCAGAATGAAGCAAGGCAGATGTAAAACTTGACTTAGCTTTATCCATGAAGGTGCAATGAAAAAATGGATATTTGTATCACAATATTTCAATTGTAACAATTTTTATTACATGGGGAGTGAAGAAAATTATACCCCATATCAATACCTCAAAAGGTATGTACATGGTACTTTGGAACAGAAGAAGCCATCTGGAACACCAAAACATTTGTAACTACTTCCATATAAAAAATACTAAAATGCAATACTGGGATACGGGTCCTCAAAATGCAGTGCTTAAAAATGCAATAGTAAACGACAGTGCAACAAAGCAAGCAAGAAAAGCCACACAAACACAAAATACATAATAAAACAGATACTCAATGATAGTTTAAAAAATCTTGATCACTGATCTGAAATTCCAAAAGTTTTAGGGGGAAAAAGTTTTCAATTTGAATTTTAAATTTTAAAACAGCCAATGTTGTGTGTTGTGTGCCTTTTAGTGCCATGAATTTCATGGGCTTTTCCCAGTCAAGAGGCTGTTGCTCTGAAATGCAAGGGTAAAAAGGTAATTTCTAAGGCTGCATCCACACTGCAAAAATCATCCGGTTTGACACTACTTGAAGTGCCCTGGCTCCATGTGCTGGGATTCTGGAAAGTGTAGTTTGTCGTTTGCTGTGCTCTGATGCCACAACAAACTCCAGTTCCTAGACTTCCAGAGCATGGAGCCAGGGTAGTTAAAGTAGTTTGAAACTAGATTATTTCTGCAGTGCAAATGCAGCCTAAACTGCAGTTCTGGGGTTCATTTCCTTTGGTGATTCAGATCCTCTGCAATGGTCATTGGACCTCCCATGCACCTGAGGAAAGTGGGCTCTGTAGTCCAGGAAAGGGCCTCCTGCTAGAGAGTTCTTCTCAAAAGTAGGCAAAGGGCCCTTGTAGCACCTTTGAGGCTCACTGTGGGAAAAAGGTTGTATAGCATGATCTTATGTGGGGTTGAATTCAGAGACATAATTGTGTTAGTCTGGTTTAATGTCAGTCTGCAAAGGTATCTTGGGAACCTTTGAGACTGCATGGATTTTAATTCAGAAACACAGTTGTGTTAGTTTGGATCAATATTGGCATGCAATGTGCTCATATGGCACCTTTGAGGCTGACTGTGGGAAAGAGGTTGGAGCATGCATTTAGATAGACTTGAACTGAGAAACATAGGTCCAAAACATACTGCAGAAATAATCCGATCTGAAACCGCTTTAATGGCCCTGGCTCAGTTCTAGGCAATCCTGGGAATTGTAGTTTGTTGTGGCACCAGAGCTCTCTGACAGAGAAGTCCAAATGTCTCTCAAAACTACAGTTCCCAGAATTCCCTAACATTGAGCCAAGGCAGTTAAAGTGCTCTCAAACTGGATTATTTCTG
>NC_056523.1:12659877-12665923 GCF_019175285.1 Sceloporus undulatus
TATACCTCAGTTACATATGGATTTTAAATGATTTTATAATGTTTCATGTAGGAATTTTTAATTATTTAATTCTTAATTCTGGGCAAAAAGCAAAAAGATAAATAAGGTGAAGCCTTTTGTTTGACCTGCTTTTCCCTTACAGCAGGGTTTAAACCAGAATGGTTTAAATTGTGGTTTAAATCATGGTTTAAACCAAGACTTAATAGCTCCTGGATTTTTTCAATTACTCATATATATATATTTTTAAAAGTCTGGTCATTATTCCTATTTTCCAACCCTTTTGCTGTAAAGATGACTGTTGGAATTTAAATAAAAACAAATCACTAAATTGACCTGAGTTCAACCAAAACAACTCATTGTGCATTTTATTATGTACAGTCTACATATGTTTAACAGGAATAATAAACAGTAGAAATTGGCATTTCATTGAAAAATGTAACTCGTATCAAAGCCGAATAACTTTGAATAGTTAATGTTAGAGAGCACTAAAACATCCTTAACCATGCTTTCTCATACATAAAATGATGTTTCACAGTGATAAGATAATCAGCAGGATTCAAAATTTTCCATTGAAACATTAAAGCAAAAAAAAACCCTAGAATCATAGTTGGAATATACTTCAAGGGCCATCCAGTTCAACATTCTTCTGCCATGCAGGAAATCTCAAAGCATCCCCGACAGATGGCCATCCAGCCTCTGTTTAAAGACCTCTAAGGAAGGAGACTCCACTACACTCCAAGAGAGTTTGTTCCAGTCAAACAGCCCTTTGTTCTTTAGTTCAAACCTTGCCTGGGTGGGATATGAGAATTGCTCAAGGGGGACATGAGACCTGGAGGCTCAGATCTCTTCTTTGGTTCCCAAACTTTTTTATGTGTAAAAATTAAAGATGTGTTGAGTTCAGGAAGTTCCTCCTAATGTTGAGGTGGAATCTCTTTTCCTGTAGCTTACATCCATTGCTCCAGGTCCTAGTCTCTGGAGCAGCAGAAAACAAGCTTTCTCCCTCCTCGAGATCCTTTTAAGTATTTAAACAGGGCTACCATATCACCTCTTAGCCTTCTTTTCTCCAGGCTGAACATCCCTAGCTCTACTTGAACTCCTAGATCCCTTTCACACGTAGTTTCATTCATCCAGGTGTCCCCCATCCTATATCTGTGCATTTTATTTTTCCGCCCTAACTGCAGTACCTTACATTTCTCCGTGTTGAAATTCATTTTGTAAGCTGTGGCCCAGATTTCTAGTCTATTCAGGTCATTTTGAATTCTGATCTTGTTCTCTGGGGTATTAGCTACTCCTCCTAATTTGGTGTCCTCTGCAAATTTGATGAGCATGTCCCCAATTCTGTCATCCAAGTCACTGATAAAGATGTTGAATAGCACTGGGCCCAGGACAGAGCCCTGTGGGACCTCACTGGTCACTTCTCTCCAGGATGAAAAGGTGCCATTGTTGAGCACCCTTTGGGTTCGTCCGGTCAACCAATTACAAATCCATGTAACAGTTGCCTTGTCTAGCCCACATTTTACAAGCTTGTTTGCAAGAATGTCATGGGAAACCTTGTCGAAGGCCTTACTAAATCAATATATATATACTATATCCACAGCATTCCCTTCATCTAACAAGCTGTTAATTTTATCAAAGAAAGAGATCGGGTTTGTCTGGCATGACTTGTTTCTCTGAAACCCATGTTGACTTTTCGTGATTATGGAATTGCCGTCTAGAGATGTTCACAGACCTAGGTTTTTCTAAAATCATCCCCCCCACCAAAAAAAAAAAATCTGCTTCTCACCTTTTTTATCATATCCATTTCCCCTCTCTTTTCCTTTTTTTTTTGGGGGGGGGGATGTCATATTTTGCATGGATCACTCACTAAAATTGTTTAATTGTAGCAATTGTATTTGATTGCCCCATGCCATTCCTTGGATCAACTGTGTGGATTTTGTAGTGGTTAGTGGTGCTGTCCAAAGTCTTCCTGGGTTCATGCATGCCATTTTTCTCTGCTAGTGCATTCACATACGTAAGAGACTTGTAACATTATTAAACAAACCTGGCAGGCCAACAAAAGGATGTTCATTTCTTTTCTTCCCCCGGCACAACATTTGTTCCCTTCTGCTTGTAAAAGCATGAGAGCGCGTGGTAAAAGCATCATTTTTGCCAAACAGATTTTTCTAGCTTGGCAAAAGGGACACTTTTGCAACCCTCTCTCATGCTTTTACAAGCCAAAGAGAATGAAGGTGAACAGGTCATGCAGAGGGACGTCTTTTGGGTGAGTGTCTTTTCTTTGCCTGCTGGGTTTATTTAATAATGTGATAAGGTTCTAAGAGTAGGCATGTAGTTAAGGAGTTTTCCTTCAATGAATAATTTAAATTGGGGAGGGCAACAATGGTAGGGGGCTGCACATTGCACACCCCTAATTAAATCTCTCTCTTTCCTTTGTGGATTTTTCTTTTGTGTACTGAAATGATAGACTTCAACCAGAAGCTTCCGCCACACTCACAGGATTTAAATAGGATCTATCCTGTATGCGTTGCATTATGTCTCGTAAGAGCTGTACCGCTAGTAAAACCTTTCCCACATTCCATACACTTAAAAGGCCTCTCTCCCATGTGCGTTCGTTCATGATACGTAAGGGTTGATTTGAATGGGAATTGTTTTCCACAATCAAAGCACTGGTACGGTTTCTCTCTTATGTGGGTTCTCTGGTGCTGTTGAAGATCTCGATGTGCAGAAATGCTTTTTCCGCACTCTAAGCATTCATATGGAGTCTTTCGTGCGTGGTTCTTCTGATGTTGCAGAAGGCTGGAACAACTGACGTAGCTTCTCCCACATTCTGAACAATCATAAGTTCCCTTTCTCAGATGAGATTTCTCATGTCTGGCAAATTGACTTCTTTGTGTAAACTGCTTTTCACACTGGGAACATTTGAATGGTTTTTCTCCTGTGTGGCGCCTTTCATGTTCAATGAGGTTTTGTTTTGTGGAAAACATACCTTCACAGTATGAACACTTGAATGGCTTCTCTCCTCTGTGCATCTCCTCATGTAGATAGAGTTTATGCTTTGTGATAAAGCCCTTTCCACACTGTAAACAACACATTGCCACACCCTAATTAAATCTCTTCTTTCCTTTGTGTGATTTTTTTTTGTGTACGTAAATTGATCGGAACTTCAACATGAAGCTTCCGCCACACTCACAGATTTAAATAGGATCTATCCATGATTGCGTTGCATTATGTCTCGTAAGAGCTGAACCGCGAGTAAAACCTTTCCCACATCATACACTTAAAGGCCTCTCTCCCATGTGCGTTCGTCATGATACGTAAGGGTTGATTTGAATGGAATTGTTGTTTCCACAATCAAGCACACTTGGTACGGTTTCTCTCCTATGTGGGTTCTCTGGTGCTGTTGAAGATCTTGATGTGCAGAAATGCTTTGTTCCCGCACCTAAGCATTCATATGGAGCTTCGTGCGTGGTTCTTCTGAGTTGCAGAAGCTGGAACAACTGAACGTAGCTTCCCCACACCTGAACAATCATAAGTTCCTTCTCGATGAGATTTTCTCAGTTCTGGCAAATTGACTTCTTTTGTAAACTGCTTTTCACCGTGGGAAAATTTGAATGGTTGTTTCTCCTGTGTGGAGCCTTTCATGTTCATGAGGTTTTGTTTGGTGGAAACAACTTCACAGTAAAACACTTGAATGGCTTCTCTCCTCTGTGCATCTCCTCATGTCGATAGAGTTTATGCTTTGTGAAAAGCCCTTTCACACTGTAAACAACAAAAGGCTTCCCTCCTGTGTGACTCCCTTCATGAATTAATCAAGGATGATCTACGGTCAAAGCTTTTCTCAACAGTGAAGGCATATAAAGGGTTTAGTGTGTTTCCTTCTATGTTTCAAGATGAGCTTGGGCTGAAGTTTCCCACAGTCAGAGCATTGGTAGTTGTGTGTTTCTGATGGTTAATCCAGGAGACCTTTGGGCTTTAAACATTTGCCACATTCGAGCATTTGGTAGGGCTTTTCTTCACTGTGGTTCCTCCTATGTGGTTACAAGGCTGGAGCTGCAAGAGAACCATTTCATGCACTCTGGGCACTGATAGGGTTCTCCCCAGTGTGGATTTTCATGAGTAACAAAGGTCTGAATTACTTCTGAAGCATTTCCCACAGAACGAACAAGCATAAAGGTGTTCTCACTTCCATGTATTTTCTTGTGCCGCTCAAGTTTGATCCACAATTAAAGCTCTTCCCACAGTCCAAGCATTTATATGGTTCTCTCCTGTGTGGATTCTCTCATGGCGTTTTAGGGTGCGCTCTTTCCGCAAAGCCTTCCACAGATCCAAGCATGTGAAGAGTTTCTCCTCCAGAATGGACATCTTTATGTCTACGAAGATGTGTTTCGTGTACCAAAGTTTCCACAATCTGAACATTTGTGGTGGCTTCTTCTCCTGAATGGACTTTTTCATGACATCTGAGGGTGTTGGTAATAAATGCATTCCCACCAAACAAACTGAACATGCAGGGGTCCTCTCCCCTGAAGAATTTTTTATGTGTTGTAAGAGTAGACGTTAGAAGAGAACTTTTCCCACAACCTCTCACAAGTAATGGTTTCTTCCCAGTGTGGGATCTCATGTGTATTATCCAGACCCTTTGTAAGTGAAGGTACTACTCCCACAGTCAAAGCATTTAAATGGTTGTGCAAGGCTTTGTTTGTCACTTTTATCGGTAGACGTTTCTACCTTTTTTTTCTTACTGCTCTGGCTTCTCTTTTGGATTGTTATTTCATTCGAAGTCTGACTGTTTTCCTCAGAGGGAATGGCTTTTTCCTGAAGGTCTTGTTTTTGGCTCCGTTCTGGACCATGTTGTCTGTACAAACTGCTTCTCCTTTTTCTGTTCCCTGAAATTCTCTTCTGCCAGATTCCCTCCCTTGATTTTGCCGGTGGAAAACCTTTTTCTCGCAGATGCTGTTCCTCTTTTCCCCACTTTCTGAGCACTGTTAAAAAACAAAACAAAACAACAAGCCTTGAGTCACCATTTCCCTCTCATTTTCAGAATGAAGATCTAAGGCAGTGGTACTAGAAAACTTTTTTTACACCTTCAGACCCCCTTTTATATCTCCATGAGGGTGCTGCCCCCTCCACTCAACATAGTATACGTATAAACATATTTTGTTTAGTATGAATGATTTTCATATCCGCACATTCATCATTATTATTATTATTATTATTATTAAACCTTTATTTATGAAGCGCTGTAAATTTACACAGCGCTGTACAGGCAATCTTTTAGTTAGACGGTTCCCCTGCCCTCCGGCTTACATCTAAAAAGCATGACCGAAGGAAGAAGGGAGTGGTGGTAGGGTTTAAAGGGTTAAGAGGTCCAGCAGTTCCTCTCTCCTCCAAGGCCTGGACCAGGCAGCTGGACTGGAGAGAGGGCTTGGCTTCATAATGGATGGTTAATCATTTTCCAGGGAAATACATACTCTTAAGTAGGATAATAGAGTATTAATACATGCAATACAGAAATGGTTCAATAACAGGCACCACAAGAACGCAAATAGTAAGCGACAATTATGCAATGCCTGGCAAGGCTTCTCTGAATAGGATGGTTTTTCAACTCTGTTTGAAGCTGGTAAGAAGATGATGGCTCTTGCTTGTGGGGGAAGAAGGTTCCAGGAGGGAGGGGCAGCAAGTGAAAGGGGTGAATCCGGGATGGGGCAGAGGAAATCTGGGCTGAGACAGGAACCCTTGACTACCAAACGGAGGGCCCTAGTAGGAAATTGAGAGAAAAGAAGTTCTGATAAGTAAGGAGGAAGGAGGGGGCCAGTCATGGAGGCTTAAATGTCGACAGCAGCGATACTGAATGCGAAAGGTAGAGGGGAGCCAGTGAAGGGATGCCAACACAGGGGAGATTGGTCAGAGCGGTGGGTGGAAGTGATAATGTGTGCACGCGAATGCGGGACAGAGATTAAAGCGGAGGAGAAAGAGGAAGCCCGCCAGGAGTGACGTTACAGTAATCAAGTGTGAGACCACTAGGGCAGGGACCAGTGATCTTGGCATGAGC
>NC_056523.1:12665948-12669415 GCF_019175285.1 Sceloporus undulatus
AGAGGCGGAGAGATATGGTCAGATTTTGGCAATATTGTACAAAAAGAATCTACAAGCCTTGGCTGTGGTCTGGATCTGAGGGATACACGACAGAGAAGAGTCAAAGATAAAGAGTCATGTATATTCACATTTTATAAGGAAATACGATTGTTTGAATTAGAACCTTTTTTAAGGTAAATTCAATATATAACTCAACGCATCTTTAATTTTTACACATAAAAAAGTTTGGGAACCAAAGAAGAAGAGATCTGAGCCTCCAGGTCTCAGACCCTTGAGCAACTCTCATGTCCCAGCTGGGTAAGGCTCTAACTAAGGAACTAAGGAACAAAGACTTGTGGGTAGTTAGGTTTCATTTTTTAAAGTTAGATGCAAAAATATTGCAGGGGAAACTGTTGTATAGGTCATTAGCACTCCAGAGATCCTGAAGCAGAGGGAACTGTCGGTAGCACGGAAAAAGAAGATAGGGAAAGGCATTTGTAAAAGAGTAGTCAGAGTCCAGCTCGAAGGGTTGAGAAAGCAGGGCAGAGTTTCTAAGGACTCTTTCACAAGAGGAAAAATTAAAGGGTTAAAGTGGTTCCAATCCAGGGTTATTCAGGACTTAGGGACAAGTTCACAGCTGCTTTTCACATGACACTGCATGCAATCAGAAGCGAACCCAGGGAGAATGTGAGGTCAATCAGGAAATAAGCAAATTCGCAAAACTACCAGATTTACGTTTGCATTTTGCTTGTGAGCTGATTCCATTCACATCCACTGTTCCATGTTCTAGTCTCTGGAGCAGCAGAAAACAAGCTTGCTCCCTCCTCAATATGACATCCCCTCAAGTATTTAAACAGGGCTATCATATCACCTCTTTACCTTCTCTTCTCCAGGCTAAACATACCCAGCTCCCTGAGTCATTCCTCACCTTTTAGTCGACCCTTCACCATTTTAGTCGGCCTTCTTTGAACATGCTCCAGTTTCTCCACATCCTTTTTGAATTGTGGTGCCCAGAACTGGACACAATATTCCAGGTGGGGCCTGACCAGAGCAGAATAGAGTGGCAATACTTCTATTGATGCAGCCTAAAATCGCATTGGCCTTGTTAGCTGCTGCATCAGACTGTTGACTCATGTTCGACTTGTGGTCTACTTGGACTCCCAGATCCCTTTCACATGTACTCTCGTTCAGTCTCCCTTATCCAAAATGCTTGTGACCAGAAGAGTTGAGGATTTGAGATTTTTTCAGATTTTGGTACACAATACAAAACTACAGTACATGACACAACGAGTTCTGTATTTTCCAAGCTGGAGAGAGACACAAGGATTTGTGAAGTGGCAGGAGGCATGGATTCGCGTCAAATACTATGCTTGGATTAATACATTTTAATTTTAATACATTTTAATTTTAATACATTTTAATTTAATACATTTTAAATTCTAATGCATAACTGTTTAAACTTTTAAAATTGTTTAATGATTTTTTATTTATATTTCACAACAAAGTACAAGTCCCGAAGAAGGAGCCATGACAAAATGGCATCAGACAGCATGAATTCTGCAGCGTGGCTGCAGCCAAAATCTCTGACAAAGAGGCATCTTTTTACGACGTCTTTTTATGCCTGCATTCCCTTTTCTCCTTGTTTTCTGTGAGATCTGTGATTGTCAGACCAGTCTTCCACAAGGAAAACTCATTCCAAAGAAAAGAGGTTTATTGAAGAACTAAGGCAGAAACAATCCATTGACAGGTTTGCCAGCTCCAAAAGTTTCAGATTTTGGGAGCTTGTGGATTTCTGGATAAGGGATACTCCACTCTCTACAAGGGGTGCATGAATATACAAAAGCTTAGAAGTAGGAAAAAACAAACAGAATCAGCATTTGAATGGGCCCTCAGAAGGGAGCAGCAGGGAAAACCAGCTGTTAGCATGGCAGCAAGAAGAGCAGGGGGCATGTGGCACAGCTGAGGACCAGTTTTCTAGTCACTTCCCTTCAGGAGATGGGACAAGGAACATTAAGAACTGGGCATCTATATCTGCAGAATTTAATGCCGTTTGACACCTGTATGGCCAGGGCTCAATGCTAATGGAGCGGGAGTTGTAGTTTTTTGTGATTACACACTTTCTCTCCCAGAGGTCTGGTACCATTCTGTTAAAAAACAAAACAAAACAACAAGCCTTGAGTCACCATTTCCCTCTCATTTTCAGAATGAATGATCTAAGGCAGTGGTACTGAAAACTTTTTACCCTTCGGACCCCCTTTTATATAATAATAATAATTTGTTTTATTTATATACCGCTATTCCAAAGATCATAGCGGTGAACAGCAAGTAAGCTAATTAGCAAGTAAGCTAATTTGCCCCCCAACAGTCTGGGTACTCATTTTAGCGACCTCGGAAGGATGCAAGCCTGAGTCGAGCTTGGGCCCTTTTGCTGGTCTTGAACTTGCAACCCTGTGGTTTCGAGTGAATGGCTGCAGTACAGGCATTTACCCACTGCGCCCTCCATGAGGGTGCTGCCCCCCCCCTCCACTCAACATAGTATACGTATAAACATATTTTGTTTAGTATGCATGTTTTCATCCGCACATTCATGTATATTCACATTTTATAAGGAAATACGATTGTTTGAATTAGAACCTTTTTAAAGGTAAATTCAATATATAACTCAACGCATCTTTAATTTTTACACATAAAAAAGTTTGGGAACCAAAGAAGAAGAGAACTGTCGGTAGCACGGAAAAAGAAGATAGGGAAAGGGATTTGTAAAAGAGTAGTCAGAGTCCAGCTCGAAGGGTTGAGAAAGCAGGGCAGAGTTTCTAAGGACTCTTTCACACGAGGAAAAATTGGAGAGTTAAAGTGGTCCCAATCCAGGGTTATCCAGGGTTTAGGGACAAGTTCACAGCTGCTTTTCACATGACACTGCATGCAATCAGAAGAGAATCCAGGGAGAATGTGAGGTCAATCAGGAAATAAGTAAATTCGCAAAACTACCAGATTTACGTTTGCATTTTGCTTGTGAGCTGATTCCATTCACATCCACTGTTCCATGTCCTAGTCTCTGGAGCAGCAGAAAACAAGCTTGCTCCCTCCTCAATATGACATCCCCTCAAGTATTTAAACAGGGCTATCATATCACCTCTTTACCTTCTCTTCTCCAGGCTAAACTTACCCAGCTCCCTGAGTCATTCCTCATAGGACTTGGTTTCCAGACCCTTCACCATTTTAGTCGGCCTTCTTTGGACATGCTCCAGTTTCTCCACGTCCTTTTTGAATTGTGGTGCCCAGAACTGGACACAATATTCCAGGTGGGGCCTGACCAGAGCAGAATAGAGTGGCACTATTACTTCCCTGGATCTAGACACTATACTTTTATTGATGCAGCCTAAAATTGTGTTGTCCTTGTTAGCTGTTGCATCACACTGTTGACTCATGTTCAATTTGTGCTCTACTTGGACTCCCAGATCCCTTTCACATGTACTCTCGTTCAGTCT
>NC_056523.1:12669440-12678361 GCF_019175285.1 Sceloporus undulatus
ATTTACAGACTTCAAACCTCTCATAACAGACGACGACAGCATATGAAATGTCTGGCATTATTTCTATTTTTCAGTCCTCTGCGGGAAAAGATGACGGTTGGAAATGTAAACAAAAGCAATCACGAAAGTGACATGAATCACCAAAACAACTCTTTCTGCAATCTTATTATGTAGAATCCTACATATGTCAGTTTACGGAATATAAGCGTAAAAAGTGGCGTGTCATTGAAGAGTACCCTATACAAAGCTGAATAACTTTGACAGTAATGTTAGAGAGCATAAACATTGTTAAAGAAGCTTTCTAAACATAAAATAATGTTTCCACAGTAATAATAGAATTAAGCAGATCAATTTTTTCATTAAAACAAAACAAAAAAAAAAAAACAAAAAAAAAACCAGGGTTTTTCTTAATCGCTCCCTACCCCAAAGTCTGCTTTCTCACCTTTTCAATCAAACCCATGTCCTGTCTCTGCTCCTTTTTTTGTATAATATTTTGCATGGATCTTCATTGGTTTAATTTAATTGTAGCAAGATGTATTTGATTGTCCCATGTCCCCCCCTTACATGGGAACTTTCTATGTGCAGGAGTTGTGTTGTACAGTCCCTTTCTGTGGGTTTGATGCCTGGCATTTTTCGCGCCGTGCATTCACATGTGAGCCTTATCACATATTAAACATGGCAGGTGAACAAAAGACATGAATTTTGTTACGCCTTCAGGCATACATTAGTTCCCTTCAGTTTGTAAAACACGGGAGCAATGGTAAAAACATCATTTTTGCCAAACAGAGTTTTCTACATGGCAAAGGGACACTTTTGCAACCCTCTCCCACACTGTTACAACCCAGAAATGAAGGTTGACAGCTCTGCAGAGGGAGTGGGCAGGAAGTGGGGCTTTTTTGTTTGCCTGCTGGGTTTTTAAGAATGTGATTAAATTAAGGGTCTAAGAGCAGGCAGTAGGTTTTAGGAGAGTCCTTCAATGAACGCATTTAAATCAGGGTGGGCAAACAATGGAATAGAGGGGCTGCACATTTGCACACCCTACCCAACTCCTCTCTCTTTCTTTGTGGGTTTTCTTTTGTGTACTGAATGATAGACTCAACCGAAGCTTTCCGCACACTCACAGGATTTAAATCGGATCTATCGTGTGCAGGCATTATGTATCGTAAGAGCGTAAGCCGCTATAAAACCTTTCCACATTCCATGCACTGTAAAAGGCATCTCTCCCATGTGCGTTCGCATGAACTATACGGATGATTTGAACGGAATGTTTTCCACAATCAAGCACTGGTACGGTTCTCTCCTGTGTGGTTCTCTGGGCTGTTGAAGATCTGATGTTGCAGAAAGCTTTTCCGCACTCTAAGCATTTATGGCAGTCTCTCGTGTGGGATCTTCTGATGTTGCAACGGCTGGAATGATGACGTAGCTTCTCCCACATTCTGAACAATCATAAGTGTCCCCTTCCAGATGGGAGATTCCTCATGGCTTGGCAATGTGACATGGGTGTAAACTCTTTCACACTGGCGAACATTTGAATGGTTTTTCTCCTGTGTGGCCTTCATGTTCAATGAGGTTTTTTTGTGGAAACATACCTTCACATATGAACACTTGAATGGCTTCTCTCCTCGGTGCATCTCCTCATGTCATAAGTTTATGCTTTGTAAAGCCCTTTCCACACTGTAAACACAAAATGGTTCTCTCCTGGTGACTCCTTTCATGAATTATCAAGGATGATCTACGGTCAAAGCTTTTCTCACAGTGAAGCTATAAACGTTTATTGTTTCCTTCTATGTTTCTCAAGGGATGAGCTTTGGCCTGAGTTTTCCCACAGTCAGAGCATGGTAGTTTGTGTCTTCTGATGTAATCCAGGAGCTTTGTGCTTTAAACATTTGCCACATTCGGGCATTTGTAGGGCTTTTCTTCACTGTGGGTCTCTCCTATGTGTACAGGCTGGCTCAGGAGAACCATTTCATGCACTCTGCATGTAGGTTTCTCCCAGTGTGGATTCTTTCATGAGCACAAAGGTCTGAATTACTTCTGAAGCATTCTCACCAGTACGAACAAGCATACGGTTCTCACTTCCATGTATTTCCTTGTGCCTGCTCAAGTTTGATCCAACTAAGCTCTTCCCACAGTCCAAGCATTTAATGGTTCTCTCCTGTGGTGGATTCTCTCATGCGTTTAAGTGCTCTCTTTCCGCCAAGCCTTTCCCACAATCCCAGCATGTGAAGGCCTCTCCAGAATGGATCTTTTTAGTCTACAAGATGGTTTCTGTACCCAAACGTTTCCCACAATCTGAACATTTGTGTGGCTTCTCTCCTGATGGGACTTTTTTCAGACATCTGGAGGTCGGATTTGGGATAACTGCTTTCCACAAACTGAACATGCATGTGGCTCTCTCCTGAATGAATTTTTTATGTGTTGTAAGAGTAGACTTAAAGAAACTTTTCCCACAACTCTCACAAGTAATGGTTTCTCACCAGTGTGGGATCTCATGTGTATTATCCGACCCTTTGTAAGTGAAGGTACTCCCACAGTCAAAGCATTTAAATGGTTGTGCAAAGTCTGTCACTTTTATCGGTAGACGTTTCTACCTTTTTTTTCTTACTGCTCTGGCTTCTTTTGGATTGTTTATTTCATTCGAAGTCTGACTGTTTCCTCAGAGGAATGGCTTTTTTCCTGAAGGTCTTGTTTTTGGCTCTCGTTTGGACATGTTTGTCTTACAGAACTCTCTCCTTTCTTTCTGTTCCCTGAATTCTCTTCTGCCAGATCCCTCCCTTGATTTTGCCGGTGGAAAACCTTTCTCTGCAGATGCTGTTCCTCTTCCCTCACTTTCTGAGCATCTGTTAAAAAACAAAACAAACAACAAGCCTTGAGTCACATTTCCCTCCATTTTCAGAATGAATATCTAAGGCAGTGGTACTGAAAACTTTTTACCTTCAGACCCCTTTTAATAAGAATAAGAATTTGTTTTAATGTATAGACCGCGATTCCCAACCAAAATCATAGCGGTGGACAGCAAGTAAGCTAATTACAGGAGCTAATTTTGCCCAACAGCCTGGGTACTCAGTTTTAGCGACCTGGAAGGAAATGCAAGCTGAGTCGAGCTTGGGCCCTTTTTGCGGGTCGTAAAGAACTTGCAACCCTGTGGTTTCGAGGATGGCTGCAGTACAGGCATTTACCACTGCGCCCCTCCATGAGGGTGCTGCCCCCCCTCCACTCAACATAGTATACGAAGAAGCATATTTTTGTTTAGTTCATGTGTGTGGGGGTGCGGCGCGTGCGGGTGGGCGGGGATTCATGTATAGGGTTCGCGAAAGTTTATAAGGAATACGATTGTTTGAATGAGAACCTTTTTAAAGGGAATTCAATTATAACTCAACGCATCTTTAATTTTTAACACATAAAAAAGTTTGGGAACCAAAGAAGAAGAGAACTGTCGGTAGCACGGAAAACGAAGATCGTCCAGGTTTGTAAAAGAGTAGTCATAGTCCACTCGCAGGGTTAGAGAGCGGGCAAGATAGTTGTTCCTAAGGACTCTTTCACACGAGTGCCCTTTGGGATAGTTCAGTTGTCCCAATCCAGGTTTAGGGACAATTCACAGCTGTTTTCCCAGACACTGCATGAATCAGAAGAGAATCCAGGGAGAATGTAGGGCAATCAGGAAATAAGTAAATTCGAAAAACTACCAATGTACGTTTGCATTTTGCTTGTGAGCTGATTCCTTCACATCCACTGTTCCATGTCTAGTCTCTGGAGCAGCAGAAAACAAGCTTGCTCCCTCCTCAATATGACATCCCCTCAAGTATTTAAAAGGGCTACAAGTATTTAAACAGGGCTATCAAATCACCTCTTAACCTTCTCTTCTCCAGGCTAAACTTACCCAGCTCCCTGAGTCGTTCCTCATAGGGCACGGTTTCCAGACCCTTCACCATTTTAGTCGGCCTTCTTTGGACATGCTCCAGTTTCTCCACATCCTTTTTGAATTGTGGTGCCCAGAACTGGACACAATATTCCAGGTGGGGCCTGACCAGAGCAGAATAGAGTGGCAATATTACTTCCCTTGATGTAGACACTATACTTCTATTGATGCAGCCTAAAATTGCGTTGTCCTTGTTAGCTGTTGCATCACACTGTTGACTCATGTTCAATTTGTGATCTACTTGGACTCCCAGATCCCTTTCACATGTACTCTCGTTCAGTCTCCCGTATCCAAAATGCTTGGGACCAGAAATGTCGAGGACATCAGATTTTGGTACACAATACAAAACTACAATACATGACACAACAAGTTCTGTATTTGCCAAGCTGGAGAAAGACACAAGGATTTGTGAAGCTTTCTGTCAAGCTTGCCCCACTGTAAAATGAAGCTGCGTAATCCCGTTCCCATCGATTCTCTGCCTTACCCTGTTGAATGATTGTGTTCAGATTTTGTATAATTTGTATTAGTAGATTTTATCTATTTTTATGAGATGTTTTTAATGGTTTTTATATGGTCTGTAAACCGCTTTGATCTATGGAAAAGCGGTATACAAATAAAATTTATTATTATTATTATTATTATTATTATTATTATTAAATGGCAGGAGGCATGGATTCGCATCAAATACTATGCTTGGATTAATACATTTTAAATTCTAATGCGTAACTGTTTAAACTTTTAAAATTGTTTAATGGTTTTTTATTTATATTTCTACATTTTAATGCTTTTGTGTTGTTTTTAAATTATATTGTTTTAAATTTGCTGTTTGCCGCCTTGAGTCCCTATATTAGGAAAAAGGTGGAATAAACAAAATAAGAATAATAACTGGATTCTTGCCATTTCACAGATCCTCCCTTCTCTCGCCAGTCATGTCTCTCTCCAGCCTCCAAAAGTTTCAGATTTTGGAGCATTTTGGATTTCTGGGTAAGGGATACTCCACCTCTACTACAAGGGGTGGCAGAATATACAAAAGCTTAGAAGTAGGAATCAGCATTTGGAATGGGCCTTAGCAAGGGAGCAGCAGGGAACCAGCTGTTAGCAATGCAGCAAGAAGAGCAGGGGAACTGTGGCACAGCTGAGGACCAGTTTCTAGTCCCTTCCTTCAGGAGATGGGACAAGGAACATTAAGACTGCATCTATACTGCAGAATTAATGCCGTTTGACACTGCTGTAATGGCCAGGGCTCAATGCTATGGAATCCTGGGAGTTGTAGTTTTGTGAGTTATTCACACTTTCTCTCCCAGAGGTCTGGTACCATAACAAAGTACAAGTCCCAGGATTCCAGAGGATGGAGCCATGACAAAGAGGAATCAGACTGCATGAATTCTGCAGTGTGGCTGCAGCCAAAATCTGACAAAGAGGCATCTTTTTACGACGTCTTTTTATGCCTGCATTCCCTTTTCTCCTTGTTTTCTGTGAGATCTGTGATTGTCAGACCAGTCTTCCACAAGGAAAACTCATTCCAAAGAAAAGAAGTTTATTGAAGAACTAAGGCAGAAACAATCCATTGACAGGTTTTTGCAAAATCTGAAGCCCTGAAGGAATACTCCTACACTTTAAAGCCCATTGCCCCTCCTTACCCAACCTCTCCTTGTCCAGCACCAACTATCCCACCACACACACATCACCATAGCTTCCATTTCTCTCCCAGGTCCCTTCACCTTGAAAGCAAGCCCTTATCACTAACATTCCACTACTCCTTTCTAGGCCCCTCCAGACTAAGCTACAGCTCACTAAACTTTTCTACTCTACCTCCCATTTAAAACTTTAAGACAGAACCTTTATTACTGGTTCTGATATACATGATTAAACATTGTGAGAAAGGAGGCATAAAATGGAGTCTGAAGCCAAACAGACTGGATCTGTGTGACTCTTTCTCAGACAGCTTTGTTCAAAACAGTTAACACAGCAACCTTGGATTTTTGGAACTAGAGAACTGCCAGAAGCTTCAAAGGCAAGGCCTAAACATGAGATAATATGCTGAGCTTGCTAGCATCAAATTAGAAAGATAAGAGGTGTTCGGGTTTTAGGATGGAATATGGGGTCAGATTGACCAAGAGATTGGTTGAAGGCAGACAGATGGAAAGAAAAGTGTTTGATGGGTGAAAACTGTCGAAAATGATGTGTCAGACCAAGTAGAAACAAGGATGTGATGGCTATAAGATGGAAACATAAGGGCTAAGATGTTGAGCTGACCTATACAGTTGAGCCAGGTATGGATTTGGGGTGCCAAATAACTGTGCGTGGCAAGTTGAAGTGTAATACATAATCAGTATAGTACCTTCTATTTCGATTACACATTAGACTTCTACTTGGCATGCGCAAAGTTGTTCTGGCACTCCAAAGACACACCTGGACCACTGTTGGTTGTATGGTTTGTGGCTTATCTAAACCCCATCCTTGCTTTCTAATGTTCCAGCAGATCCTTTTCTGTTTCTGCGCCCACCAGTCACTCCTCTTCCCATCTGTCTGCTTTAAACCAGTCTCTGGGTCTCTTCTAGTTCAGGTTGGCCCTATGTCCCATCTCAGGCCCTGTTTCCCATTTTTATACTTCTTACAGCAAGCAAGCTAGCTCTCTCTTTTGTTCCAGCCTCACTACCATTGCCTTTTGCAGTTTAGCTAGTTCCAAGATGCAAACTTGCTCCATTGCCTATTTTAAACATAAAATAAATATAACTTTGATAAAGAGTTACCAAGATTAATATTGTATTTGCCTCTGGATGATGCCTAACTCAGACTCCATTTTATAAGTAGCCTCCCTCTTCTCTCACATGCCAACTGTTAAAGTTAAAACGTTGCTTCTGAATTTTTGACCCTTTAAAATGAAGTGATTAAAAAGAAGCAACTGATGCTGGATTCAGTCTAACAAGGAATAAAGCTAAAGTTTAAATGTTTAAATTCAAACAATCATTGTTGTTTCTAATTTTCTGACACTGAAACAGTCATTGCTCCAGGAAGAGGTTTGGAAAGAAGTAAGAACAGACAGACTTTAAAACAATTAATAATCGTTTTAAAAAACAAACAGGAGTGATTTTAAAAAAAGAAGCCATTTGGTTTGAACCAACCTGGTTAATTTAAACTAGCCAACCCTGGCAAAAAGTGAGCCTCTGTTCAGACCAACTACCCTTTAAGAGCCCTGCTTGCTGAATGCTGATCATTCCCATAAATTCTTCTTTTCATTTAAATGCCATGCCCCCATGCCACCCCTAAGCTGGTGTATTATGCTGGTCTGTTTTGCCCCCAAGTCTACGAAGTCAGTTGGCAGAGATCCTGTTGCACCTTGAAGACTAAAGGAGCATGGGATTATTCTCTAACCCTCCAAACCTCCCACACAGGAGAAAAGGCTCCTGCTTTTCCCAGCTGACTTGCTTCCTTGCTTGCTTTCAGTTAGGGGCAAAACAGACCAGCATAATACCGCAGCTTGGGGGCAGCATGGCATTTAGATGATGCATGCCCCAACAATATCCCTAAGCCAGCATCATGCCACCTGCATGACCAGATGGCAGACAGTGTTGCAGCACTACAGTGGCATGGCATTTATACCCTGCATGCCGCAGGAGCACTGAAAAGAGCAGCTTTTTTCCACCACAAAAATCATTTTTTGCTTCTTTTTGGGCCAGAAAAACACCAGATTGGGGTGGTGGCATGTGGTTGCCACAACCCCAATCCAGCGATCAAAGGGGTGGGGTCAAGCCATCCCTTATAGGGCCATCTGTACCAGCCCTTAGTTTCAAAGCCACCATCTGATGGAGACTTCCTAGCAGTGCCTTTGAGACTGATCCATGCATCGTAAACCACGACTAGGAAAGCTGATGCTACAACTTCTTTCCCACAGTCAGTCCCAAAAGTGCCACAAGATGTCTCTTTGCATGCTGATATTCATCCAGACTAACACAACTGTCTCTGAATCCAAGTCTACCTAAACCCACGCTACAACTTCTTTCCTTTAGCCAGTCTCTTTCCAGACTGATATTAATGCAGACTAACAGAACTATGGGCCAAAACACACTGCAGAAACAATCCAGTCTGAGACCACTTTAACTGCCCTGCTCAGTGCTAGCAAATTCTAGGAGCTGTGGTTTGTGAGAACCTTTAGCCTTCTCTGTCAGAAAGCTCTACAATTCCTAGAATTCCCTAGCAATGGAGGCAGGGCAGTTAAAGTGGTCTCAGACTGGATTAGTTCTGCAGAGTGTTTTGGCCCTGTCTTTGAATTCAAGTCCATGTGAGGTCATGCTACTTCTTTCGCAGTCTCAAAGACAACACAAGAGCCCTTTGCCTACTTTTGAGAAGAGGTTTCTTGTGGAGGCCCTTTCTTGGACTACAGAGCCCACTTTCCCCAGGCCCATGCATGGCATGGCCAGTGGCCACTGCTGAAGATTTCATAGTCATCAAAGGAAATGAACCACAGAACTGCAGCTGAGGCTGCATCAGCACTGCAGAAATAACCTAGTTTGGCACCACTTTAACTGCCCTGGCTCCATGCTCTGGAAGTCTGGGAACTGGAGTTTGTTGGGGCAGCAGAGCACAGCAAACAAGTACACTTCTCAGAACTTCAGAGCATGGAGCCAGGGCAGTTAAAGTGGTGCCAAACCGGGTTATTTCTGCTGTGTGGGTGCAGCCTTAGAAACTGCCTTTTTACCCTTGTATTTCAGAGTAAAGTGATGGCAAAACACCCCTTGGCTGGAAAAAGCCCATGAAATTCCTGGGAATGGAAGGCATACAACACACAACATTGGCCCTTTGCACCTCCAGATTGTAAACTTCTTTTGTTTTCTAACTGTTTTGTTCTGTATTTTGGGTCTGGACATGTGGCTTTTCTTTCTCCCTTTCTGTCTGCATTGTAGTTCTCCATTGCAGTTTGAGTCCTGGGTGCTAGCATTGCATGATGTACATCTATGGCACTGTAAAACAATAAACAGGACTAAGACTAAGACTTTGCACT
>NC_056523.1:12678386-12689372 GCF_019175285.1 Sceloporus undulatus
CACTCACCATGAATCCAAGTTGTCGTCTGGGGGGAGGAGGTCCTGATGAGATGGGTTAAAAAGAAAAGGAATCCAGAAGCCTTCAGCCTCCTGGAAAGAAGAGAGAGACCTCTGAGGCCAAAGGGAGGAGGAAGGCAGCAACTCTCTCCAGATAAAAGGCAGAAAGCTTTAGAAGCTCTCCCTCTTTTGCTCCCTCCTCCTCTTCTTCTCCTCTCCTTCTTTCTTCTTCTGATTTTGCTCTTCTTCTGTAAAAGCGCACTTAAATGAAAGAGCAGCGTGGAGCCCTCCCACTGCACATGTTTCAAAGAGCCCAGGCACTTTGCCCATATTCAGTGGCCCCAGGGAAGCCTCCTTGCCCTTCCCTTTGCCCTCACCTGGCCTCAGGTGGGCCCTCCCTAGTCTCAGAGGCTCCAGCTCCACTCTCTGAGGAAGAAGGAGGCTCTTTCAGGGCTTGAGCTGCCCTTGCTTATGCTCCAGGACCCTGGGATTGGTGAGAAACCACAGAGTCTTTATACACAGATTCAAGCCTTATCGCTCGACTTTTGTTAAAGATTTAAACAGTTGTTGGGCATGAGATGGGTCAAAGGTGTCCTGTGTTTCTGAGCATGCGGCAGGTGGAGGTTCCCATGCTGGCTTGTCTCTTCACTTGGTAAGTGCTGCTTTTAGCAGAAGAAGAGAAAAATCAGGAAGAAGAAAGAAGGAGGTAGAAGGAAGGAAGGAGGGTATAGTCTGGAGGGGAGAAAAGAGGGAGAGAGCTTTCTAAAACTTTCTTGCTTTTTATCGTGGAGAATGGGGGGGTTGCTGCTGTCCTGCCTCCTTTGGGCTCGAAGGGTCTTCTCTCTTCATTTGGAGGGAGGCTTGTCCTGAACCCACTGGAACAATCTGGGGGCAATTCCCTCTGCACATATACAAGTTGGAGTCTGTGCTGCAGAATTTTGAGCATGATTCTGGTTGCCTGGTTGAAAAGTTAATGCTGTTTAAAATAGTTTGTAAGTGAATGTCATGATTGAAAATGGAGCAAACAGTTTTCCTAGTCTTGAGAGGCAGAAAAACATGTTTGGCTCCATTTTCAGATATGAACATTCGTCAAATATTGTGAAACAGCATTATATTGCCAGGCAACCAGAATCATGCTCAAAAATGTCAACAGCACAGACTTCCAATTGTAGTATGGATAGAGGAATTGCCAGATAGGCCAAGTGGTTGTTCAGGAAATGAAGAGGACACTAGGGACCACATGCACAAACTTAACAATTGGAGAATGGAGCGAGTCCAAGAGATTACAGCAAATCTTTATCCATAGTAATGCATCATAATCATCATGCCATGGATTTGGACATGATCAACATTCTGAAATATAGACTCTCTTTCATATATGAGAGTAGAGAATTGGCAAAAATGTCCAGGCGGGGTTTTCAGGAAAGGAGAAGAGGCACTAGGGAGCATACAATGGAATAATGAAGCAAGCTAAACAATTCCATGCAAAATATAATAAGTATTTGCTTTAATAGACTCTGAACAAAAGGCTTCAATTAAACAGATTATAAAAAGTCTATGGATGTGCCCTTAGGGATATTGCGGTTGTGCCGCTAATTTGATAGCCTAATTAGAAATTGCACTTTAGGACAAGAGGTTGTGAAGTAGGTGATCAGAATGATGGGAGAGACATAATGGTTTCACAGTTGGCAAAGGGATCAGGCAAAGAGCGATGCTGTATTTTATCACACTACCGTGTTCAAAATTGTATGCAGAAAAATAGTCAACGGAATAGCAGGAGTTTTAGAATGAATAAGAAGGAGAAGTGAAGAGAGGAGGAAAGGAATTATGCAGCAATGGGACGTTTAGATTGCAGATGTCACCAGACTACTAGCGATGAAAACACTAAGAAGCTGGGTAACAATTCTGTAAGGAGAGAAGAGATACTGCAAAAGGAAGGATTAAATTGCTGAAAGTTAAGTTCTATGTCCCAACTACAAAAAGGTCCTAATCTTGATGCAGAGTTTTATGGCCCTTAATTGCTCACTGAAATTCGAATCTGGATCCCTTATTTGGATCGATTCCGTAGGAAAAAACCGCGGCAAACGTCAAAAAAAGGCAGGGCTGTCCTGACTAGTACGATGTTTTGTGCATTACGTTTTTATCCCGAATTGGTAAGGGCAACACCGTTTAAAAAAAACCTGAGTAGCGGTGTAATGAAAATTTCTCTTTCTGTGGACTGTACCCGAAGCAGGACTGACACAGATATTTGAGAAGTCACCAAATTTGGTTTTAGCCATCTATATGCATTGTTGTAAAATTTATTAAATCAACAAAAGTAAATACAAACATTAAGTATAAAAAAAGAGCTTGTTCATTCACTCACAACAGGTCATACAATACTACACAGCATCTTTCCTTCCACTGAAACAGTGTATTAGGATGTTCACAAAGGCTTGGGATGAACATCGGTTGACACTGTGTGATGCCAAAAAAATGAGGGCTGGATGGACCTTGTCTTTATACTTTTTCTCCTATCTGGCTTTTTTTGTGCTTGTAGGTTTTCATAATATTTGTGCAGCCCATGACGCAATTTTCTTCTTTCTGAGGAAGAAAAGGTTTTCTCTTGTTCAAAAAAAACAGTGCATGTATTTTGGTCATGTGCTCTCATGTCGTTCCTCTGATATTTGCACTCATGGACATAGGGCACACTGTGGCCATGTGTTCGTTTGTTTTAATCAACTTGTGGGCAGTGCCTCGGCTTCCAAAGTCTCTCCTTTACGTTAGATGTAAAATCGACAGAATCCTATTTTTCTTTGGCTCTTTGAAATTTGCTTTTAGTTTTAAGGCCATGTTGTATTCAGTTTACTTTGGTTCAGTTCTTTGGTCTCATTGTCACTCCTCAATACTGTTGCCGAAGAATCAGAGTTCGTGAAGAGAGGCAATAAGTGGGAAGGCCAGCGTCAGCATGTAGATGATTCTGCTTCGGATGAGGGGAAAATGAGGCAGAGAAAAATGGGTCAGTCCAGTTTGTGACAGCTCCACCATGTTCTTCCCCCTGCTGCCGTTAAAAAAAATGTTCTAAAAGAGAGATTAACAACAAAAAAAAAAGATGGCGATGATGTAAAAGGTCCATTTTACACGGGTGGAACGAGGGACCTTTTTGAAATCGCTCCAACACAGGCGGAGCAGAGCTGAAAATGGAAGTAGTGAGTTATTTGCCAAGTGGGAAAGACCCCAGAAAGAAAAACAAAATAATGACCAAAAAAAGGATGTTAACAATGAATTCAACCTATATAATGAGGAAATCGAAGACAGTTGAAAGATTGTCACAATTTGTGTGGTCAAACACGAGCAGAATGGAGAATGTAGTCAAAAAATTCAGATTAGAAACGGGAAGGGCAGCTATTGAAATGAAACAAATAGACAAAACTGTAAAGTGTCTAAATAACAGATATCCTGGAGATTTAGTATGTTTTATGGGGGCATGGTGTCACTGCCTTGGCAGAGAAAGGCTGATGTTTGGTTAGTATCTTAGGTTGGTTTAATGCTGCCAATTCCAAATCTTCCCTTCTTCGCTGTCTCTCAGTTTCAGGAATCTGTTCTGAATACAATATTTTCTGAATACAGGTTGGATATAAAGTAGGGGGAATAGATAGCAGCTTGCCTGATGGATTTTAAGCCAATAATGGGAAGAATTGTCAACAACATCAAGGCATTATGGAAATTAAGACATTTAAGAATGTAGCTGTCCAGGCCACGTTTTGCAATGAATGGTCCAAAAGGAGATTATCCCATTCTTCTAGGGAGTTGGTTCCACAATGAATCTGTGTGTGACCATCAAGAACAATTCCTTATAATTGTTTGATGATGCTGTGATATGCTCCCAGGTGAGTAATGGGCTGCAACCTCAAGACTGTTTATGCTGGTCCCTGAGCAGTTTTACCAGACCATACTTCTTCTGGCAGGAAAAGGAATAAATGCATTAAAATGCTCTTGTCTAGGTTAGCCATCTTGGTGGCCAGCATGGTAATAGTGGTTTGAGTGCAGGACTAGGATCTTGGAGAGCATGGGTTCGAATCCCTCTGCTAAGCATAAAAAGCACCACTGGGTGATCATTGAGCAAGTGACAATACACTCTTCACCTGCATAGATGATAGGATATGGGAGGAAAACCCATCTGAAGAAACCTGTCAGAAAAACCCTATGATAGGTTACCATAGGTCGCCAGAAAAAAAAAATAATGGACTTGGCAACACAAAATAACAACAACAACAACCAGAAGCAGACCATTATTTTCTTAAATAGTTGCACTTGTGTAACACCAAAAGTATTATTTTTCAAAAAACCAAGTGGAGCTTGCACAAATCAAGGTTCCTTCTGCAAATGGCTTTCAGTAAAAGAACAGGGTTGGGGGCACAAGAAACCGATGAAAATGGGGAGATGGCTAAATGCATTTCCCATTTTGTGCAAAATATATCTGGAGCTTGGAAAAGAGGACTTTTGGATGAAGGCTCTCAACTGAGGATTTCAAGCCAGCATGACAGGGCCATGTGATGAAGGATCTGGAAGCTGTAGATCCAAAAATATAGGAAAGGCTGAATGAAACCCTGAAATGACTTACATTTAGGACAAGTGAAAGAGAAAGTGAAAATTGGTTGCCTCTACAAAATACACATTAGGTTGAAACTGTACATGAGAGGGGACATGATAGGAATAAATTAAGTGACCAGCCAACCCTAATACGAAGTGTAATAGAAAAGCAGACCAAAGAAAGCCCTTCATGTGCATACAGGGCATTGCTTTTACCTTCTTCACCTTTTTGTTCTTGACCCATTGTCACTATGTTCAGCCCTCACAGAACCTCTCCCTTATGTTTTCTACGATATATAGCCGTGTTACTCTGGAAAGTAGCCCACTCCCCAATAGTACATTAGGAATCACTGGTTTAAACCATGTGTAAACGTTGATTTAAACCAAGTCACATTAAAGAAAATCCTGTTTTTTAAAAATTGATTTATTCCTATTTTTAAAAAATGACTGGCTACTATTGCAGTCGGATTTCTTATACAATGGATTTCTTATACACGGATAACAAGCATCCACACTTTGAAAAATGTTCCAAAAGTATAAATTTAACTATCAAACTTGATTTTCCTTTTTTATAAGGGACACCATTTTACTATGTCATTATATTTAATGGGACTTGAGCAATCCAAAGATTTTGTTATATAGGGGGCATCTTGGAACAAAACATCAGCAATATAACAAGGAGTCCATTGTACTACCTTCCAACCTTCTTCTTGGAAACAAACAACAATTGTCTGTATTTAAACATTTAAACATTTCAAACTTCAACAGTTTGAGTTTAAAAGTTTGTTGGCACCTGTTCCTTCTTAGACCAATGATCAGGTGCTTCTTTAACCTCTTTATTGTAGTGTCAAAATGCCATTCAGAAACAAATTCCTTGAATTAACCTGAAGTCAACCCACACAACTTGAAAATACTTTGTATGCTTTATGATTGTATACTCCCTATATATTCCAAGTTTAATAGAAATAAGGCAGAAGAAGTCAGATTGTTTTCATTAAAACATTAATGCAAAAAGATAATTAAAAAAATATCCAAAAAAACTGGTTCAAACAAACATATATACTCAAAACGGAAGTTTTAATCCCGTGGGTTTTTAAAAAATTGGTTTTCCAAAACAACTGCTCAATAACTTCCATCAAAACTTTTCTGTCCTTGGTTTTGTGCCATTATCCTGCAGGGATGCTCTCATTACTGTTTCAATATAGCAAATGCACTTGACTTTTCCATGCCATTCCCAGGACCAACAGTGTGGATTTTCTAGATATGTCAGTTGTTGCTGTACAAACTATGGGCAAAAACAGATTGCAGAAATAATCCCTATGGAGACACTTTAACTGTTCTTGGTTCATGGTAGGCAGTTAGTTTTTGGAACTGTAGTTTGTTTTGGCACCAGAGCTCACTAACAGAGAAGGGCTCAATGCCTCAGAGAAAACTACAATTCCCAGAATTCCCAGCCAGGACAGTTAAAGTGGTCTCAAGCTTGATTCTTTTGCAGTCTGTTTTGGCCTAAGTCTTCCTCTGGATTGATGTCATGCATTCTCTCGGCAGTGATTACATGTGTATGGCATGTGGTTAAGGAATGTTCCTTCAATGAAGCATTTTAATCAGGGTGGGGGCAACAATGGAAGTAGTGGGGGACGTTTTTGCCACCTCGATTTAACTTCTCTTTTTGTTTGTTGGGTTTATCTCTGTACGTGAGGACAACTTCTGCCACAATAAGAGATTTAAATGGGTTCTACCCTGTGTGGCATTGCATTATGTTTTGTTAAGAGCTGCACATAAGTAAAAATTTTGCACATTCCATGCACTTGAAAGGTCTCTCTCCCATGTGGTTTTTTCATGATATGCGAGGGATGATTGGAGCCAGGAAATGTTTTCCACAATCAAAGCACTGGAACGGTTTTCTCTCTGTGTGGATTCTCTGATGTGTTGAAGATACTGATATGCAGAAAAGCTTTTCCTGCACTCTAAGCATTCATTGGAGTCTCGGTGTGTGGATCTCCGATGTTGCCAAAGGCTGGAATGATGGATGTAGTATTCCCACATTCTGAGCAGTCATAGGTTGCCTTTCTCAGATGAGATCTTTCATGTCTTTCACATTGACATCGTGTGTGAAATTTCTCCTCCAAACTGGGAACATTTGTAATGGTTTCTCTCCTGTGTGGAGCCTCTCATGTCGAAGGATGAGATTTGGTTTTGTGGTGAATGTGCTTCACAGTATGGAACACTTGAATGGCTTCTCTCTGTGTGGATTTCCTCGTGTTCATAGAGTTTATGCTTTGGTTTAAAACTCTTCCACATGTAAACAATGAAACGGCTTCTCTCCTGTGTGAATCTTTCATGAATGTATCAAGGATGATCACGGTCAAAGCTTTTCTCACAGTGAAGGCATATAAATGGTTTAAATGTTTCTTCTATGTTTCTCAAGGGATGAAACTTGGCTGTATGTAGTTTTTCCCACAGTCAGAGCATTGGTTAGTTGTGTGTCTTCTGATGCTTAATCCAGGAGAGTTTGTGCTTTAAACATTTGCCACATTCCAGGCATTTGTAGGGCTTTTCTTCCTGTGGCTCTTCCTATGTGAATGAAGGGTGGAGGTGGAAGAGAACCATTTATGCACTCTGGGCACTGGTAGGTTTCTCCCCAGTGTGGATTCTTTCATGAGGACGTAGGTCTGAATACTTCTGAAGCATTTGCCACAGTACGAACAAGCATACGGTTTCTCACTTCGTGTATTTTCTTGTGCCTGTTTCAAGTTTGATCCACAATAAAGCTCTCCCAAAGTCCAGGCATTATATGGTTATCTCACTGTGTGGATTCTCTCATATGCGTTTTAAGGTGTTTTTCGCAAAGCCTTTCCCACGTCCAAGCATGTAAAGAGTTTCTCTCCAGAATGGATCTTTTTATGTCTCCGAAGATGGTTTCTTGTACCAAACTTTTCCCACAATCTGAACATTTGTGTGGTTTCTCTCTGGAATGGATTTCTTCATGCTGTGAAGGTGATTTGGTAATAAATGTTTCTTGCCAACTGAAACAGCATATGGTCTTCCCCTGAAGAATGTGTTTTTCGCTGTGAAGATTCGTCTTAGAGGGAAGCTGTTTCCAAAAGTCACAAGTAAAGGCTTTCTCTCCAGTGTGGGATCTCAAGTGTATAACCAAGACCCATTTGTAAGCGAAGTTTCCCACAGTCAAAAACACTTAATGGTTTCCAGAGGTCCTGTCACCTTTTTGGCCGTACTTTTCTACTTCTTTGGTCTTACACTCTTTTGGATTTGTTGTTCATTCAAAACTCCACTGCTTTCCTAGAGGACTGCTTTGTCCTGAAGGGCTATTTGGCGCTGTGTTGGACCATGGGGTCTACAGATACTTGTTATCCTCGCGTAGCCTTCGACAGCTGCCTCCTGATTTGCCGGTGTGGAACTTTATCTCGCAGAACTTGGTCTTCTTCTTGTCCTCACCTTCTTGCACCCTCGGGGGGAAAAAGTCAAGGTTGGGTCACCCATTCCTCCATTTCTCAGAATGAACAGACTAAGGCAGTAAGTGTAGTATTCAAAACGCTTACCCTTGGGACCCCCCTTCTTCTATCTAGTTTGCGGAGATGCTGTCCCCCTCCGCCCACTGAGTAGTGTATGAATAACAATATTTGTTTAGATGTGCACATTTCATTTCTACATTCATGTATATAAATTTATATTATAAGAAATAACATGGGTGAGATTAGACCTTTTTGGAATAAATTCAATATTTAAACCACACATCTGTCAGTCACATATAAAAAACATGGGAACAGAAAGTGGAGAGATCTGAATGTCTACACCATAACCCTCTTGAGGAACCTTAAAACACACACTCCCAAAGCAGTTGGGTCCACCAGTTCGAGAAACCTCGAGCAAAGGAGGGTGGAGGGTTTGTTGCTGGATGTCTTGGGGGGAGGGGGGGGGGAGACTTGCCATAAGGGCCACTCCAAGGGACAAAAGGGGAAAAATAATGCGAGACAAATGGAGGACAACTGCAGGGCAAAACTCAGCCCAAAAGAGGACAGAAGAAGAAGGTGGGGAACTTAATGTCCTGACATTGTGGGACGAGTTGTCCTGCAAGTGGTCCTATAGTTGTGGTCAAGTTTGGTCTCGGTCTGTCAATTATGGCTCTGAGCTCAGCAATCAGGTGCCAAGAAGGGGTCAGCTACACGAAAAAGCCAAAAGAAGGGGAAATAACTTGGAACCCTAAAAAGAGATATAGGATATTTAAAAAAAGAAAAAACAAACAACGAGCCTCCACAAAAAGAAGCAGAAGAAAAGTGGTTGTGTTGCAAAGGAATCTGGAGTCTAAGAAAAAAGCATTTGCATTGGACCCACGGTTATTTCTGTATGAAACATCATCAATTTCATACTGATGAAACCCTAATCTGGCTACTACACGGATTGCTTGAGGAACCACACACAGGAAAAGCGGCCTTAACACAAAAGAACGAGAAAGTTGACAAAGACCAGTGGGCCAACTATAGCGAGAAACGTTGCCAAAACAAGCAAAAAAAACGTATGCTGCAAAGTCAAGTGAAAGCTAGACAATTTATTAGTTATAATACTGTCAAAGAAGTTTATGGCAGTGATGGCAGATGATATGTTATATTTTTAGTTTACTATGTGATTGGGAGACTAAAAGATCCAGTTGGTTTAGCCTCTAGTCAGATGAACGGTTCTGCCTTTCCAAGGACTAGCATATGGTTGGAAGCAAATGAAGGGAGAGTCCAGTGGGAAAGGAAAATTCTTGGCATGGGCCGGTGCGTGAATGGCCAACCAGGGGGGGAAAAAGATCCAGTGGCGAGAGTTGGGACCTGAATCGTGATTGACTTTGGAAGAAGGTGCACTGTGGGTCTCCAGGAAAAAGAGTTCCGAGGGCAGCTGACCGTTTCATCCCTTTCTCCCTCAACGGTTTTCCCTTGCTCCCTCCTCGCTCGCTGCTGCCCGCTGGCCCTCCTCTCTTCCCTTTCAATTTTTGTCATCCTTTTTCTTCCCCCTTCCCCTTTTCTTTCTCTCCTCCCCTTCTTTTGCGTTCCCTTTCCTGCAGAAACAATCCAGTCTGAGACCACTTTAACTGCCCTGCTCAGTGCTAGCAAATTCTAGGAGCTGTGGTTTGTGAGAACACAGAAAGCTCTGGTGTCATAATAACCTACAATTCCCAGAATTCCCTAGCAATGGAGGCAGGGCAGTTAAAAAGGTGCCAAACCAGATTATTTCTCAAGTGTGGTTGCAGCTTTAGAAACTGCCTTTTTACCTTTGTATTTCAGAGTAAAGTGATGGCAAAACACCCCTGGGCTGGGAAAAGCCCATGAAATTCCTGGGACTGGAAGGCACACAACACACAACATTGGCCCTTTGCACCTCCATATTGTAAATTTCTTTTGTTTCCTAACACTCTTGGAATTTTAGATTATTGCTCTAGATTTTTTTTAAATTACAGTGGATCCTTGTTATACGCTGGGGTTTGGTTCCTAGATCCCCCGTGTATAACAAAATCCGTGTATACTCAAGTCTCATTCAATATAATGACATAGCAAAATTGTGTCCCTTATAAAAAATGGAAACTCAAGATTTGATATTTGAAATTTATACTTTTTTTGAACATTTTCAAACCGTGTATGCTTGAATCCGTGTATAAAAAATCTGTGTATAAGAAGGGCCGACTGTATAACTGTTACGGCGGGAATCAGTAATTAGTAAACTTACAATGACGGAGACAACAGCCAGAAGTTCAGTAGCTCAGATATGCTGTTTATTTGCTATAGCAAAGAGATTGACCCTTTGAATCACTTCAAGAAGAGCCAGCCTCGAAGGTAGGCTGGTGGCTCTCCTTTATGCACAGAAACCACAAACTGTCACAAGTGTTCAGTTTGACCAGACAATTACACCATGTCTCATTGTTAGTTTCTGCAACTTAAGCTAGCAACCTAAGCAAGTCTATATTTGCAATCCTTAGTGTAGCATCAGAAAGCTAGCAAGTTAACATGTGGCCCCCTTGTCTCCCATGTCTCCCCTTCCCCTATATATTTCCCGTTAGTCTAACTGCAGGACAGAAATTTCCCGTACAGCGAATGTCCAGTATACTACCTATGCAATTTTGGTTATCCCTTGTCACACATCTCTTACAGTTAGGTTTGGCAATTTCTTGTCACATAGCAACTTTGAATTGTCAATGGCTTCTAGTTATCATTTATTACCTTTAGCCCTTAATTTAGCCTCCTTTTTACCCTATCATAACTATCTGTTTTGTTCTGTATTTTAGGTCTGGACGTGTGGCTTTTCTTTCTCCCTTTCTGTCTGCATTGTAGTTCTCCATTGCAGTTTGAGTCCTGGGTGCTAGCATTGCATGATGTACATCCATGGCACTGTAAAACAATAAACAGGACTAAGACTAAGACT
>NC_056523.1:12689397-12703222 GCF_019175285.1 Sceloporus undulatus
GGGAGAAATGTGTGGTAAAGAAACCACTTCGTAGACATAGACATAAAAAATCCATTCTGAGAGAAACTCTTTACATGCCTGGACTGTGGGAAAGGCTTTGCGGAAGAGAGCACCTTAAAACGCATGAGAGAATCCACACAGGAGAAACCATATAATGCCTGGACTGTGGGAAGAGCTTTAGTGGATCAAACTTGAACAGGCACAAGAAAATACACGGAAGTGAAAACCGTATGCTTGTTCGTACGTGGCAAATGCTTCAGAATAATTCAGACCTACGTCCTCATGAACGAATCCACACTGGGGAAGAAACCGAACCAGTCCCAGAGTGCATAAATGGTTCCTTCCACCTCCACCCTTCATTCACATAGGAAGACCACAGGGAAGAAAAGCCCTAACAAATGCCTGGAATGTGCAAATGTTTAAAGCACAAACTCTCCTGGATTAAGCATCAGAAGACACACAACTACCAATGCTCTGACTGTGGGAAAAACTACAGCCAAGTTCATCCCTGGAAACATAGAAGGAAACATATTAAACCATTTATGCCTTCACTGTGAGAAAAGCTTGAGCCGTAGATCATCCTTGATAATTCAGAAAGGATCACACAGGAGAGAACCGTTTCATTGTTTACAGTGTGGGAAAGTTTTACACAAAGCATAAACTCTATGACATGAGGAAATCCACACAGGAGAGAAGCCATTCAAGTGTCCATACTGTGAGCACATTCACCACAAAAACCAAATCTCCTTCGACATGAGAGGCTCCACACAGGAGAGACACCATTCAATGTCCCAGTGTGGAGAGAATTTCCACAACATGTCAATGTGAAAGACATGAAAGATCCCATCTGAGAAAGGCAACCTATGACTGCCAGAATGTGGGAGAAGCCTACATCCATCATTCCAGCCTGTTGCAACATCGGGAGATCCACACACGAGAGACTCCATATGAGTGCTTAGAGTGCAGGAAAAGCTTTCTGAACAGTCATCTTCAACAGCATCAGAGAATCCACACAGGAGAGAAACCGTTCCAGTGCTTTGATTGTGGAACACATTTCCGGCTCCAATCATCCCTCGCATACATGAAAGAACCACATGGGAGAGAGACCTTTCAAGTGCATGGAAGTGGCAAAAGTTTTACTTATGTGCAGCTCTACAAAAACATAATCAATGCCACACAGGTAGAACCCATTTAAATGCTCTGAGTGGCAAAGTTTGTCCTCACAGTACAGAAAGAAAAACCCACAAACAAAGAGAGAAGTTAAATCGAGGTGGGCAAAACGTCCCCTCTACCCTTCCATTGTTGCCCCCCCTGATTTAAATGCTTCATTGAAGGAACATTCCTTAACCACAGCCATACATGTGAATGCACTGCCGAGAGAAATGCATGCACAATCCAAGAGAGACTTAGGGCCAAAACGACTGCAAAAGAATCAAGCTTGAGACCACTTAACGTCCGGGCTGGGAATTCTGGGAATTGTAGTTTTCTGAGGCATTGAGCCTCTCTCGTTAGTGAGCTCTGGTGCAAAACAAACAAACTACAGTTCCAAAAAACTGCCTACCATTGAACCAAGACAGAAAGTGTTCCTCCATAGGGATTATTGCAATCTGTTTTTGCCCATAGTTTGTACAGCACAACTGACTATGCTAGAAATCCACACTGTTGGTCCTGGGAAGGCATGGAAAAGTCAAGTGGCATTTGCTATATGAAACAGTATGAATGAGCGATCCCTGCAGGATAGGCACAAAAAGGCAAAGGGACACAGAAAATAGGTTGTGGAAGGTTATGGAGCAGTTTTTGGAAAAAACAAGATTTTTAAAAAACCCAGGGATTAAACACTCGCGTTTTGAGTATATATGTTTGTTTGAACCAGTTTTTGGATATTTTTTTTAATTATTCTTTGCATTAATGTTTTAATGAACAACATCTGACTTCTGCCATTTCTATAAACTTGGATAATATGGGAGTATACATCATAAAGCATACAAAGTATTTTCAGAGTTGGTGGTTGAACTTCAGGTTAATTCAAGATTTGTTTCTGAATGGCATTTGCACCACAATAAAGAGGTTGAAAGAAGCACTGACAATGGTCTAGAGGACAGGTGCCAACAAACTGTTAAACTCAAACTTGAAGTTGAAATGTTTAAATGTTTAAATACAGACAATTGTTGTTGTTCCAGTAAGAAGGTTGGAAGGTAGTACAATGGACTCCTTGTTATATGCTGTGTTTGTTCCAAGATGCCCCCCTATATAACAAAATCTGTGGATGCTCCAAGTCCCATAAATATAATGACAAGTAAAATGGTGTCCCATAAAAAAGGAAAATCAAGTTGATATTTGAAATTTATACTTTTGGAACATTTTCAAAGTGTGGATGCTTGTATCCGTGTATAAGAAATCCATGTATAAGAAGATCCGACGCAATAGTAGCCAGTCATTTTTAAAAATAGAATAATCAATTTTTAAAAAACAGGATTTTTTCTTATGTGATGGTTTAAATCAACGTTTACATCAGGTTTAAACCAGTGATTCCTAAGTACTATGTGGAGTGGGCTACTTTCCAGAGTAACGGCATTATTCGTAGAAAGACATAAGGGAGAGGTTCTGTGAGGGCTGAACATAGTGACAATGGGTCAAAACAAAAAGGTGAAGAAGGTAAAGCAATGCCCTGTATGCCCATGCAGGCTTTCTTTGGTCTGCTTTTCTATTACACTTCGTATTGGGTGCTGGTCACTTATTTATTCCTATCATGTCCCTCTCATGTACAGGTCAACCTGATGTGTATTTTGTAAGGCACCAATTTTCACTTCTACTTGTCCCTAAAGTAAGTCATTCAGGGTTCAGCCCCTTTCCATATTTTGGACTACAGCTTCCAGGCTCCTTCAGTCAGCATGGCACTGGTCATGCTGGCTTGGAAATCTCAGGGTGTAGGAGCCTCATCCAAAAGTCTTTCCAACTCCGATATATGCGATATATTTGCACAAAATGGAAATGCATTTAGCCATCTCCCCATTTTCATCGGTTTCTTGTGCCCCCCATCCCTGTTCTTTTACTGAAAGCCATTTGCAGAAGGAATCTGTGATGTGGGCAAGCTCCACTTTGGATTTTGAAAAATAATACTTTTGGTGTTACACAAGTGCAAGCTATTTAAGAAAATAATGGTCTGCTTCTGGTTGTTGTTGTTATTGTGTATCGCCAAGTCAATTTATTTTTTACTTCTGGCGACCCTATGGTAAACCTATCATAGGGTTTTCTTGACAGGTTTCTTCAGAGGGGGTTTCCCATTGCTATCCTCTGAGGCTGAGAGTGTGTGACTTGCTCAAGGATCACCCAGTGGGTTTTTATGCTTGAGAGGGGATTCGAACCCTGCTCTCCAGGATCCTAGTCCTGCACTCAAACCACTATACCATGCTGGCCCCAGAGGCTCCTAGCATAGGCAATTTATCCTTTTCTGCCAGAAGAAGTGTGGTCTGGTAAAACTGCTCAGGGACAGCATAAACAGTCTTGAGGGTTGAGCATTACTCACCTGGGAGCATCACAGCATCATCAACATTAGAAGGAATGTCTTGATGGTCAGCACAGTTCAGTGGTGGAACCAACTCCCTAGAGAAGTGGGATAGATCTCCTTTGGACATCTTGAAAATGTGGCTGGACAGCTACATGCTGAGAATGGTCTGAATTGCATTGAATGGAGGGTTGGGTGCATGCTTCCCAATTGGCAAAATAGTCAGGCAAGGCTGCATACTATCCCCTACTTATTCAACCTGTATGCAGAAAATATTGTATGCAGAACAGTCTGAAACTGAGAGACAGGAGAAGGGAAGATTTGGAGATTGGAGCATTAACAACCTAAGATACATAGACAACACTAGCTTTCTCTGCCAAGGAGTGACCCATGCCCCCTAAAACTATAAATCCCAGGATTCTGTTATTTAGGACACTTTAAGTTTTTGTCTAGTTGTTTCATAGCTGCCCTTCCCGTTTCTAATCTGATTTTTTGACTACAGTCTCCATTCTGCTCAGTGTTTGATCCAACAAATGTGAAATCTTTAACTGTTTCGATTTCCTCATTATATAGGTTGAATTCATGTAAATCCTTTTTTTGGTCATTATTTTTGTTTTCTTTGGGGTCTTTCCCACTTGGGAAATAACCTACATTCCATTTCAGCTCTGCTCCGCTGTGTGGAGCGATTTCAAAAGGTCCCTCGTTCTCACCGTGAAAAGGGACCTTTTCACATCGCTCTTTTTGTTGTTGTTGTTAATCTCTCTTTAGAAAAAAATTTTTTAAAGGCAGCAGGGGGAGAAATGGTGGAGCTGTCAAAAATGGATGACATTTTCCTCTGCTATTTTCCCCTCCTCTCAGGAAGAATCAATGCTGAGCTGGCCTTCCCACTTAGTTGCCTCTCTTCAGAATTGATTCTTCGGGAAAGTATGTGAGGAGTGAATGAGAACCAAAGAACTGAACCAAAGAACTGATAACATGGCCTTAAACTAAGCAAGTTAAAGAGCCAAAGAAAATGGATTCTGTGCGATACATTAACGTAAAGGAGAGACTTGGAAGCGAGGCACTGCCCAAGTGTGATTAAAACAAAGAACATGGCCAAGTGTGCCCTATGTCCTGAGTGCAATGAAGAGGAACGAGATGAGGAACTGACAAGACATGCACTGTTTTGAACAAGAAGAACATGTTTTCTTCCTCAGAAAGAAGAAATTGAGTCATGGGCTGCAATATTATGAAACTGCAGCAGCAAAAAAGCCAGAGAGGAGAAAAAGTATAAAGACAAGGGTCCTTCCAGCCTCATTTTGTTGGCATCAACAGTGGCACCGATGTCATCCCAAGCCTTTGTGAACATCTAATCACTGTTCAGTGGAAGGAAAGTGTGTGTGAGTATTGTATGAATGTGTGAGTGAATGAACAAGCTCTTGATACTTAATGTTTGTATTACTTTTGTGATTTAATAAATGTTACATGCATAGTGGCTAAAACCAAATTTGGTGTCTCAAATATCTGTGTCAGTCCTGCTTGGGTAAGTCCACAGAAAGAGAAATTTTCATTACACGCTCTCAGGTTAAACGGGTTGCCCTTACCAATTCGGGGATAACAAGTAATGCAAAAAATGTACTGTCAGGAAGCCCTGCGCTTTTGACGTTTGCCGCGGGTTTTTCCTACTGGAATCGATCAAATAGGGATCAGATTCGAATTCCAGTGAGAATTAGGGCCATAAAACTTGCATCAAGATTAGGACCTTTTTGTAGTGGGAATGAGGCCTTAACGTTCAGCATTAAGCCTTCCTTTGCAGTATCTTCTGTAACCTTCCTTAAGAATTGTTCCAGCTCTGTAGTGTTTTCTGCTAGTAGTATGGTGACATCTGCATATCTTAAGATTGCTGATATTCCTTCCTCCTATCTTCACTTCTCCTTCTTTCATGTCTAAATCTGCTTTACGTGTGATATTTTCTGCATACAATTTGAACAGGTAGGGTGATAAAATACAGCCTGCTCTTGCCTGATCCCTTTGCCAACTGGGAACCATTATGTCTCTCCATATTCTGATCTTACATCTTACAACCTCTTGTCCTAAGTGCAGATTTCTAATTAGGGCTATCAGATATAGCGGCACCGCCATATCCCTAAGGGGCATCCATAGCTTTTTATAATCTGTGTAATTGAAGGCCTTGTTAGAGTCTATAAAGCAAATACTGATATTATATTTGGCTGGAATTGTTTAGCTTGCTTCATTATCCATTGTATGTCCCTAGTGCTTCTTCCTTTCCTGAACCCCGCCTGGACATTTTGCAATTCTCTCTCCATATATGAAGAGAGTCTATACTTCAGAATGTTGAGCATGTCAGAATCCATGGCATGATGATATGATGATATTATGGGATAAAGATTTGCTGGAATTCTTTGGCTCGCTCCATTCTCCATTGTAAGTTTGTGATGTGGTCCCTAGTGCCTCTTCCTTTCCTGAACCCCACTTGGGCATCTGGCAATTCCCTCTCCATATACAATTGGAGTCTGTGCTGTTGCATTTTGAGCATGATTCTGGTTGCCTGGGAAATTAATGCTGTTTAAATATTTGAAGGAATGTCATATTGAAAATGGAGCAAACATGTTTTCTGCTGCTTCAGAGACTAGGAACTGTTTGCTCCATTTTCAATATGACATTCCTTCAAATATTTAAACAGCATTAATTTCCCAGGCAACCAGAATCATGCTCAAAATTCTGCAGCACAGACTCCAATTGTATATGGAGAGGGAATTGCCAGATGTCCAAGTGGGGTTCAGGAAAGCCTCCCTCCAAAGAAGAGAGAGACCTCTGAGGCCAAAGGGAGGAGGAAGGCAGCAACCCTTCTCCAGATAAAAAGGCAGAAAGTTTTAGAAAGCTCTCCCTCTTTTCTCCCGCCTCTTCCCTCCTTCCTTCCTTCCCTCCTTCTTTCTTCTTCTGATTTTGCTCTTCTTCTGTAAAAGCAGCACTTAAAGTGAAGAGAAGCAGCATGGGAACCCTCCCACTGCGCATGCTCAGAGAGCCCAGGCACTTTGCCCATGCTCAGTGGCCCCAACTGTTTAAAGTTTAAAGCTGAGGATGCTTGAATCTGTGTATAAAGACTCTGTGGTTCTACCAATCCCAGGGTCCTGGAGGCATAGCCAGGGCAGCTCAAGCCCTGAAAGAGCCTCCTTCTTCCTCCAGAGAGTGGAGCTGGAGCCTCTGAGACTAGGGAGGCCCACCTGAGGCCAGGTGAGGGCAAAGGGAAGGGCAAGGAGGCTTCCCTGGGGCCACTGAACATGGGCAAAGTGCCTGGGCTCTTTGAGCATGTGCAGTGGGAGGGCTCCCATGCTGCTCCTCTTCACTTTAAGTGCTGCTTTTACAGAAGAAGAGCAAAATCAGAAGAAGAAAGAAGGAGAGAAGGAAAGAAGAGGAGGAGGGAGAAAAGAGGGAGAGCTTTCTAAAGCTTTCTGCCTTTTTATCTGGAGAAGAGTTGCTGCCTTCCTCCTCCCTTTGGCCTCAGAGGTCTCTCTCTTCTTTCCAGGGAGGCTGAAGGCTTCTGGATTCCTTTTCTTTTTAACCCATCATCAGGACCTGCCTCCCACCCAAGACCCAACTTGGAGTTCATGGTGGATTGCAATTCTTAGTCTTAAGTCCTGTTTATTGTTTTACCGTGCCAGTGATGTACATCATGCAATGCTAGCACCCAGGACTCAAACTGCAATGGAGAACTACAATGCAGACAGAAAGGAGAAAGAAAAGCCACATGCCAGACCCAAAATACAGAACAAAACAGTTTTAGAACAAAAGAAGTTTAACAATCTGGAGTGCAAAAGGGCCAATTTGTGTGGTGTATGCCTTCCATTCCCGGAATTTCATGGGCTTTTCAGCCAAGGGGTGTTTTGCCACACTTTACTCTGAATACAAGGGTAAAAGGCAGTTTCCGAAGGCTGCCCACACAGCAGAATAACCCGGTTTGGCACCACTTTAACTGCCCTGGCTCCATGCTCTGAAGTTCTGAGAAGTGTACTTGTTGCTGTGCTCTGCTCCCCAACAAACTCCAGTTCCCAGACTTCCAGAGCATGGACCAGGGCAGTTAAAGTGGTGCCAAACTAGGTTATTTCTGCAGTGCTGATGCAGCCCAGCTGCAGTTCTGTGGTTCATTTCCTTTGATGACTATGAAATCCTCTGCATGGCCACTGGCCATGCCATGCATGCGCCTGGGGACAATGGGCTCTGTAGTCCAAGAAAGGGCCTCCACAAGAAACCTCTTCTAAAAGTAGGCAAAGGGCTCTTGTGTTGTCTTTGAGACTGCGAAGAAGTAGCATGACCTCACATGGACTTGAATTCAAAGACACGGGCCAAAACACTCGCAGAACTATCCAGTCTGAGACCACTTTAACTGCCCTGCCTCCATTGCAGGGAATCTAGGAATTGTAGAGCTTTCTGACAGAGAAGGCTAAAGGTTCTCACAAACCACAGCTCCTAGAATTGCTAGCACTGAGCAGGGCAGTTAAAGTGTCTCAGACGGTTGTTTCTGCAGTGTGTTTTGGCCCATAGTTCTGTTAGTCTGCATTAATATCAGTCTGGAAGAGACTGGCTAAAGGAAGAATTGTAGCGTGGGTTTAGGTAGACTTGGATTCAGAGACAGTTTGTTTAGTCTGGATTACTAGCAGCAGCAAGAGACATCTTGTGGCACTTTTGGGACTGACTGTGGGAAGAAGTTGTAGCATCAGCTTTCCTAGTCGGTGGTTTACGATGCTGGATCAGTCTCAAGGCGCTGCTTGGAAGTCTCCATCAGATGGTGGCTTTGAAACTAAGGCTTTTACAGATGGCCTATAAGGGATGGTTTGAGCCACCCCTTTGATCGCTGGATTGGGGTTGTGGCAACCACATGCCAACCGTCCCGATCTGGTGTTTTTCTGGCCCAAAAAGAAGCAAAAAATGATTTTTTGTGGTAGAAAAAAGCTGCTCTTTTCAGTGCTCCTGGCATGCGGGGTATAAATGCCATGCCACTGTAGTGCTGCAACACTGTCTGCCATCTGGTCATGCAGGTGGCATGATGTGGCTTAGGATATTGTTGGGGCATGCATCATCTAAATCCATGCTGCCCCCCAAGCTGCGGTATTATGCTGGTCTGTTTGCCCCTAACTGAAAGCAAGCAAGGAAGCAAGTCAGCTGGGAAAAGCAGGAGCCTTTTTCGCTGTGTGGGAGGTTTGGAGGGTTTAGAGGATAATCCCATGCTCCTTTAGTCTTCAAGGTGCAACAGGATCTCTGCCAACTGACTTCGTAGACTTGGGGGGCAAAACGACCCAGCAATACACAAGCTTAGGGGGCAGGGGGCATGGCATTTAATGAAAAGAAAGATTTAGGGAATGATCAGCATTCAGCAAGCAGGGCTCTTAAAGGGTAGTTGGTCTGAACAGAGCTCACTTTTTGTCAGGGTTGGCTAGTTTAAATTAACCAGTTGGTTCAAACCAAATGGCTTCTTTTTTTAAAATCACTCCTGTTTGTTTTTTAAAATGATTCTTAATGTTTTAAAGTCTGTCTGTTCTACTTCTTTCCAACTCCTTCCTGGACAATGACTGTTTCAGTGTCAGAAAATTAGAAACACAATGATTGTTTTTGAATTTAAACATTTAAACTTTAGCTTTATTTCCTTGTTAGACTGAATCCAGCATCATTGCTTCTTTTTAATCACTCATTTTAAAGGCGTCAAAATTCGGAAGCAACGTTTTAACTTTAACAGTTGGCATGTGAGAGAAGAGGGAGCGACTTATAAAATGGAGTCTGAGTCAGGCATCATCCAGAGGCAAACACAATATTACATCTTGGTAACTCTTTATCAAAGTATATTTATTTTTATGTTTTAAAATAGCAATGGAGCAAGTTTGTGCATCTTGGAACTAGCTAAACTGCAAAAGGCACATGGTAGTGAGGCTGGAACAAAAGGGAGAGCTAGCTTGCTTCTGTAAGAAGTATAAAAATGGGAAGCAGGGCCTGAGATGGGACATAGGGCCAACCTGACAGAAGAGACCCAGAGACTGGTTTAAAGCAGACAGATGGGAAGAGGAGTGTAGTGGTGGCGCGCAGAAACAGAAAAGGATCTGCTGGAACATTAGAAAGCAAGGATGGGGTTTAGATAAGCCACAATACACACAACCACAGTGGTCCAGGTGTGTCTTTGGAGTGCCAGAAAACTTTGCGCATGCCAAGTAGAAGTCTAATGTGTAATCGAAATAGAAGGTACTAACTGACATGTATTACACTTCAACTTGCCACGCACAGTTATTTGGCACCCCAAATCCATACCTGGCTCAACTGTATAGGTCAGCGCGACATCTTAGCCCTTATGGTTTCCATCTTATACCATCCACATCCTTGTTTTCTACTTGGTCTACACATCATTTTCGACAGTTTTTCACCCATCAAACACTTTTCGTTCCATCTGTTTGCCTTCAACCAATCTCTTGGTCAATCTGACCCCATATTCCATCCTAAACCCGAACACCTCTTATCTTTCTAATTGATGCTAGCAAGCTCAGCATATATATCTCATGTTTTAGGCCTTCCTTTGAAGCTTCTGGCAGTTCTCTAGTTCAAAAAATCCAAGGTTTGCTGTTTACCTGTTTGAACAAAGCTTCTGAAGAAAGAGTCACACAGATTCAGTCTGTTTGGCTTCAGACTCATTTTATGCCTCCTTTCTCACAATGTTTAATCATGTATATCAGAACCAGAATAAAAGGTTCTGTCTTAAAGTTTTAAATGGCGGTAGAGTAGAAAAGTTTAGTGAGCTGTAGCTTAGTCTGGAGGGGCCCTAGAAGGAGTAGTGGAATGTTTAGTGATAAGGGCTTGCTTTCAAGGTGGAAGGGACCTGGGAGAGAAATGGAAGCTATGGTGATTGTGTGCGGTGGGATAGTTGGTGCTGGACAAGGAGGGGTTGGGTAAGGAGGGCCAGGGGCTTTTAAAGTGTAGGAAGTATTCCTTCAGGGCTTCAGATTTTGCAAAAACCTGTCAATGGATTGTTTTCTGCCTTATGCTTCAATAAACTTCTTTTCTTTGGAATGAGTTTTCCTTGTGGAAGACTGGTCTGACAATCACAGATCTCACAGAAAACAAGAGAAAAGGGAATGCAGGCATAAAAAGACGTCGTAAAAAGATGCCTCTTTTGTCATTTTGGCTGCAGCCACACTGCAGAATTCATGCAGTCTGATTCCTCTTTGTCATGGCTCCATCCTCTGGAATCCTGGGACTTGTACTTTGTTATGGTACCAGACCTCTGGAGAGAAAGTGTGAATAAACTCACAAAACTACAACCCCAGGATTCCATAGCATTGAGCCCTGGCATTACAGCAGTGTCAAACTGCATTAAGAGCGGCATGTCTTAATGTTCCTTGTCCCATCTCCTGAAGGAAGTGACTAGAAACTGGTCCTCAGCTGTGCCACAGTTCCCTCTGCTTTCTTGCTGCATTGCTAACAGCTGGTTCCCTGCTGCTCCTTGCTGAGGCCATTCCAAATGCTGATTCTACTTCTAAGCTTTTGTATATTCTGCACCCCTTGTAGTAGAGGTGGAGTATCCTTATCCAGAAATCCAAAATGCCCAAAATCTGAAACTTTTGGAGGCTGGAGAGAGACATGACTGGCGATGAGAAGGAGGATCTGTGAAATGGCAAGAATCCGTTATTATTCTTATTTTGTTTATTCCACCTTTTTCCTAATATAGGACTCAAGGCGGCAAACAGCAAATTTAAAACAATATAATTTAAAAACAACACAAACGCATTAAAATGTAGAAATTAAATAAAAAAACATTAAACAATTTTAAAAGTTTAAACAGTTACGCATTAGAATTTTAAAATGTATTAAATCCAAGCATAGTATTGATGCGAATCCATGTCTCCTGCCATTTAATAATAATAAAATAATAATAATAAGAATAAATTTTTATTTGTATAACCGCTTTTCCATAGATCAAAGCGGTTTACAGACCATATAAAAACCATTAAAAACATCTCATAAAAATAGATAAACTACTAATACAGTACAAATTATACAAAATCTGAACACATCATTCAACAGGGGTAAGGCAGAGAATGGATGGGAACGGGATTACCAGCTTCATTTTAACAGTGGGGAAAGCTGACAGAAAGCTTCACAAATCCTTGTGTGTCTTCTCCAGCTTGGCAAAATACAGAACTTGTTGTGTCATGTATTGTAGTTTTGTATTGTGTACCAAAATCTGATATCCTCGACATTCTGGTCCCAACATTTTGGATACGGGAGACGGAACGAGAGTACAGGTGAAAGGATCTGGAGTCCAAGTAGATCACAAATTGAACATGAGTCAACAGTGGTATGCACAGCTAACAAGGACAACGCAATTTTAGGCTGCATCAATAGAAGTATAGTGTCTACAATCAAGGGAAGTAATATTGCCACCTCTATTCTGCTCTGGTCAGGCCCCACCGGAATATTGTGTCCAGTTCTGGGCACCACATATCAAAAAGGATGTGGAGAAACTGGAGCATGTCCAAAGAAGGCCGACTAAAATGTGAAGGTCCTGGAAACCAAGTCCTATGAGGAATGACTCAGGGAGCTGGGTATGTTTAGCCTGGAGAAGAGAAGGTATAAGAGGTGATATGATAGCCCTGTTTAAATACTTGAGGGATGTCATATTGAGGAGGGAGCAAGCTTGTTTTCTGCTGCTCCAAAGACTAGAACATGGAACAGTGGAGGTGAATGGAATCAGTTCACAAGCAAAATGCAAACGTAAATCTGGTAGTTTTGCGAATTTGACTTATTTCCTGATTGACCTCACATTCTCCCTGGTTCGCTTCTGATTGCTGCAGTGTCATGTGAAAAGCAGCTGTGAACTTGTCCCGAAACCTGGATGGGCAACTTTAACTCTCCAATTTTCCCTCGTGTGAAAGAGTCCTTAAAACTCTGCCCTGCTTTCTCAACCCTTCGGCTGGACTCTGACTACTCTTTTACAAATGCCTTTCCCTATCTTCTTTTCCGTGCTACCGACAGTTTCCCTCTGCTTCAGATCTCTGGACGGCATATGACCTATACAACATTTCCCCGCAATATTTTTGCATCTAACTTAAAAATGAAACCTAAACTACCCACAAGTCTTTTGGCCTTAGTCCTAGTTAGAGCCTTACCCAGCTGGGACTGAGAGTTGCTCAGGTCTGAGACCGGAGGCTCAGATCTCTTCTTTCCTTTGGTTCCAAACTTTTTTATGTGTAAAAATTAAAGATGCCGGTGAGTGATAGATGATTGTACCTTAAAAAAGGTTCCTAATTCAAACAATCGTATTTCCTTATAAAATGTGAATATACATGACTCTTTATCTTTACTCTCTCTGTCGTGTATCCCGCAGATCCGACCACACAAGGCTTGTAGATTCTTTTTATACAATATTGCCAAAATCTGACCAATCCTCGCTCCGCTTCTACATGCCAAGATCCTGGTCGCATGCCCTAGTGGTTTCCGACTTGATTACTGTAACGTCCTCCTGGCTGGGCTTCCTCTTTCTCACCTCCGTCCTTTCATCTCTGTCCAGCATTCAGCGCACACATATCACTTCCACCCACCAGCTCGACCACATCTCCCTGTGTTGCATCCCTTCACTGGCTCCCTCTCCTTTCCGCATTCATAAACTGCTGTCGACATTTAAAGCCCTCCAGGGACTGGCCCCTCCTTACTTATCAGACCTTCTTTCTCCCTCACTTTTCCTACGAGGGCCCTCCGTTCGGGTGGTCAAGGGTTCCTGTCTCAGCCCAGGATTTCCTCTGCCCCATCCCGATTCACCCCTTTTCACTTGCTGCCCCTCACTCCTAACCTTCTTCCCCCACAAGCAAGAGCCATCACTTCTTTAACTAGCTCAAAACGGAGTTGAAAACCATCCGTTTCAGAGAAGCCTTCCCAGGCATTGCTAATGGTCGCTTACTATTTGATCTCTTTTGGTGCCTGTTTATCAAACCATTTCCTGTATGCTATGTATGTCTATATACATTATCCTACTTAAGAGTTAATGTTTTTCCTGGAAGGAATTTAACCACCATTATGAAGCCAAGCCCTCTCTCAGTCCTTCTGCTCCGTGGTCCAGGCCTTGGAGGTAGAGAGAACTGCTGGACCCTTACCCTTTCCCTCCACCACTCCCGTCGCCTCTGGTGTCATGCCTTTTTAGATTGTAAGCCTGAGGGCAGGGAACGCCTACTAAAATGATTGCATGTACGCGTGTGTAAATTTACAGCGCTCATACAATAAGGGTATAATAATAAAATAATAATAATAATAATGATGATGAATGTGCGGATGAAAACAGTCATATTA
>NC_056523.1:12703247-12706018 GCF_019175285.1 Sceloporus undulatus
CACCATGAACTCCAAGTTGGGTCTTGGGTGGGAGGCAGGTCCTGATGCTGGGTTAAAAAGAAAAGGAATCCAGAAGCCTTCAGCCTCCCTGGAAAGAAGAGAGAGACCTCTGAGGCCAAAGGCTGCTACTCTTCTCCAGATAAAAAGGCAGAAAGCTTTAGAAAGCTCTCCCTCTTTTCTCCTTCCTTCCCTCCTTCTTTCTTCTTCTGATTTTGCTCTTCTTCTGTAAAAGCAGAACTTAAAGTGGAGCAGCATGGGAAGCCTCCCACTGCGCATGCTCAGAGAGCCCAGGCACTTTGCCCATGCTCAGTGGCCCCCAGGGAAGCCTCTTTGCCCTCACCTGGCCTCAGGTGGGCCTCTCCACTCTCTGGAGGAAGAATAAGGCACTTTCAGGGCTTGAGCTGCCCTGGCTATGCCTCCAGGATCCTGGGATTGGTAGTTTTGGGAGGCACCACCCCTTTGGCAGAGAAGTCTACAGCCCTTTGTAAAACTACAACTCCCAGGATTCCCTAGGATGGAACTACAGCACTTAAAGTAGTGCCAAAGGGCATTCTTTCTTCAATGCAGATAACAAAACCCACAACACTCTTTCCACCAAAGGGCAGCACAGTCAGCCTGCTGGATCCGCAGATTCAAGCATCCTCAGCTTTAAACTATTTTAACAGATAGAGAGACAGACAGACAGATAGATAGATTCCAAAAGGAAAGTTTGATTTGTTATAGTGGCCCTGTTCTAGAAGAGTTTATTCCTGACCTTTCGCCTGTGAAAAACCCACAAAATACTATGGATGCCAGCCATGAAAACCTTTGACTTCACAAAGCTTGATTTTGTCATTTTGTATAAGGGACACCGTTTTATTCTGGCATTGCCTTTAATGGGACTTGAGCATCCACGGATTTTGTCATCCAAAGGAGGTCCTGGGACCAAACCCCAGCGGATACCAAGGGCCACAATACAGTAATAAAAGTAAAGATTAAAAAAAAACCCAACACTGGGATTTGTAGTTTTGTGAGGCACCAAGCACTCTTTGGCAGAGAAGGGCTACAGACCTTGTGCTGGTTTCTTCACGAGGCAAAAGGTGTCAAAATACAACACCACTATGATTTTTTTTTTAAAAAACCCAACACCTTTTGGCTAGATGAAGAGGGCAGTGGAGCTTCCAAAGCTTGCATTATGTGTTTCTACATAAACTACTTAATATTGTCATTTATTCAATAAATAAATAGGTCTGTGGTAGAGTGGTTAAAATTCAGAATTGTACTTATGCTCAGAAGTTTAAAATTATAGTGCCAAAATGAGAGCAAAGTCTGTTATTCAGGTCATGTCAAATTCTCTGCTTTTTGAATGTAAACAATTTGGAAATGGCTCCATTTTTTAAAGTTGCTAGCCAAAATAAAAGGAAGTACTGCATAGACAGTTTGGGGACTTTGAAACAAAATACAGCATAAAAATGGGTATGCTCAAGCCCCATTGATAATAATGGGGCTTGTGCATGGTGCGGTGGAGTGGTGGTGCACGCGTGCTACAGGCACCCTACAGGCACACACCCTATTATTCTCAATGGGGCACACTGCTGCTTGCGCCCCGCGGGCTCCCAAGCAGATTTCAGCGTATGCTGAAAGCCGCATATGGTGCATCTCTGTATAACATATGTAGATCAGTTTACCCCACGAGGGGCAGTGAGATATGTTAGGTGTAATATGTGAATATCCAATGAATATACAGGGGTGTAAATGTTTAATTCAGTGTAACCAATGAAATGTGATTTTTAGTTTTCTTTGTTCAAAATGCTATAAAAACTCACTTCACATTGAATTCAGTGTCCCAGAATTTGGAATATGAATTTCCTCTGGGAATAATGCTGCAGCTAAATAAAGTACTGTATGTTTCTTTTCCAATCGACTCCTTGGTCTCCCTGCTGATTTCTGGTTTAAAATATAGTTTTAAAATAATCAATAATTTATAACAGGGCTATAATTTTTTGGTCCAGCCAACCTGTGTCATCTTTTATAATCAAAGAAATGTTTGCAGAGCTCCAAGAATGAGGAATTTCACCAGATCTCAAAACTGAATTCATAGAATCATAGAGCTGGAAGAGACCCCAAGGGTCATGCAATCCATCCCCATCCTGCCATGCAGGAACACACATTCAAAGCACCCCCAACAGATGGCCATCCAGCCTCTGCTTAAAAGCCTCCAGAGGAGACTCCACTACTCTCCAAGGCAGCATATTCCATGGTCAAAAAAGCTCCTACCATCAGTAAGATTTACCTAATGTTTAGGGGGAATCTCTTTTCCTGTAGCTTGAATCCATTCTCTCTCCATATATGAAAAGAGTCTATGCTGCAGAATGTTGAGCATGTCAGAATCCATGGCATGATGATATGATGATATTATAGGATGAAGATTTGCTGGAATTCTTTGGCTCGCTCCATTCTCCATCGTATGTTTGTGATGTGGTCCCTAGTGCCTCTTCCTTTCCTGAACCCCACTTGGGCATCTGGCAATTCCCTCTCCATATACAATTGGAGTCTGTGCTGCAGAATTTTGAGCATGATTCTGGTTGCCTGGGAAATTAATGCTGTTTAAATATTTGAAGAAATGTCATACTAAATATGGAGCAAACAGGTCCTAGTCTCTGAAGCAGCAGAAAATATGTTTGCCCCATTTTCAATATGACATTTTAAGTACTCTTTTTCAAAATCCAAAGTGGAGCTTACCCGCATCACAGGTTCCTTCTGCAAACGGCTTTCAGTAAAAGAACAGGGAT
>NC_056523.1:12706118-12708538 GCF_019175285.1 Sceloporus undulatus
TTTATCACAAAGCATAAACTCTATCGACACGAGGAGATCCACACAGGAGAGAAGCCATTCAAGTGTTCATATTGTGAAGACACGTTGACCACAAAAGAAAACCTCATTCAACATGAAAGGCTCCACACAGGAGAAAAACCATTCAAATGTTCCCAGTGTGAAAAGAGTTTTACACACAAAGGTCAAATTGCCAGACATGAGGAATCTCATCTGAGAAGGGGAACTTATGAATGTTCAGAATGTGGGAGAAGCTACGTCAGTCATTCCAGCCTTCTGCAACATCAGAAGACTCACACAGGAGAGACTCCATATCAATGCTTAGAGTGCAGGAAAAGCTTTTCTGCACATCGAGATCTTCAACAGCACCAGAGAACCCACACAGGAGAGAAACCGTACCAGTGCTTTGATTGTGGAAAACAATTCCGGTACAAGTCAGCCTTTACGTATCATGCAAGAACGCACATGGGAGAGAGGCCTTTTAAGTGCATGGAATGTGGGAAAGGTTTTACTAGCGGTACAGCTCTTACGAGACATAATGCAGTGCACACTGGATAGATCCTATTTAAATCCTGTGAGTGTGGCGGAAGCCTTCTGGTTGAAGTCTATCATTTCAGTACCCAAAAGAAAAACCCACAAAGGAAAGAGAGAGGCTAAATTAGGGGTGTGCAAAGTGCAGCCCCCTACCATTGTTGCCCACCCCAATTTAAATTATTCCTTGAAGGAAAACTCCTAAACCACATGCCTGCTCTTAGAACCTTTAATTTAATCACATTCTTAAATAAACACAGCAGGCAAACAAAAAGACACTTTCCTGCCACTCCCTCTGCATGAGCTGTTCACCTTCATTTTCTGGGTTGTAAAAGTGTGGGAGAGGGTTGCAAAAGTGTCCCTTTTGCCATGCTAGAAAAATCTGTTTGGCAAAAATGATGCTTTTACCATGCTCCCCCGTGTTTTTACAAACTGAAGGGAACTAATGTCATGCTGAGGGAGTAAACAAAATTAATGTCTTTTTGTTCACCTGCCAGGTTTAATAATGTGATAAGGCTCTTACATGTGAATGCACTGGCAGAGAAAAATGACAGGCATCAACCCACAGAAAGACTGTACAACACAACTAACTGCACTAGAAAGTCCCAGGGAATGGCATGGGACAATCAAATACATTTGCTACAATTAAATTAACAATGAATGATCCATGCAAAATATTATACAAAAAAGGGAGAAGAGAAAGGAAATGGGTTTGATGAAAAAGGTGAGAAGCAGACTTGGGGGGAGGGAGCGATTTAAGAAAAACCTAGGGGTTTTTTTGTTTTGTTTTAATGAAAAATTTTGAATCCTGCTTATTATATTATTACTGTGAAACATTATTTTATGTATTAGAAAGCTTCTTTAACAATGTTTTACTGCTCTCTAACATTAACTATTCTAAGTTATTCAGCTTTGATATGGGTTACATCTTTCAATGAAACACCAATTTTTACTGCTTATTATTCCTGTTAAATCTGAACATATGTAGACTATACATAATAAGATGCAGAAAGAGTTGTTTTGGTTGAATTCATGTCAATTTAGTGATTTGCTTTTGTTTAATTTCCAACAGTCATCTTTCCAGCAAGAGGACTGAAAAATAGAAATAATGGCCAGACATTTAATATGTCTGTCTGTCTGTCTGTCTATGAGAGGTTTGAAGTCTGTAAATATAAAATGGCTATGCTCATGCTATCCGCTTGCACGAAGAGACAGGAACAAAGGCTAGAAATGCCACGTAGACAAGCTCTGCTTAAACAGCAGTGTTTCACATGAACACTTCCCTTGAGCAGACTATTAGCAAGCCACTACCCACAGCACCTGCACCTTGCTCTCCCTCTCCTCTGTCAGTTTCCTGTAGCTTAACTGCAAAGCTATTTCGGCAGTTAGCTTCCGTTTGCAAAGCAACTTCTGCAAAAACATCTTGTTATCTTGCTAGCAGTTTTAAAACCAGCCCATGAACTTTTTGAATCTTGCTTTTAACAATTCAGTGCCTGATCACCCCATAGCTAGGTAGGAAGTATGACCCTTATTAGCTAATTGGCTGTTTCTGCTTCTGTAATTGGCTTATGCTAGGACACAGACAGATAGAGAAATGTATAAGAATGTAAGATGAACAGAGAAGGGCGTGGCAGTCTTGGAACCACCGTTTTGGTGTGCTGCCCGCCCCGATCGGTGAATAAACCTGCGTTTTACTTTGGACCACACTCAAACTCAATTTTAAAAACCTTAGTTTAAACCATGATTTAAACCAATCTGTTTTAACCCCTGATGCAAGGGAAAAGCAGGTCAAACAAAAGGCCTTCACAGCAATACAGTGGCTTTGCTTCACCTTATTTGTCATTTTGCTCTTTGCCCAGAATGAAACATTATAAAATCATTTAAAATCCATA
>NC_056523.1:12708638-12732359 GCF_019175285.1 Sceloporus undulatus
TTATTCTCTGAGAAAATGTGGGGCTCCTTCCTCTAAAGCAGTGGTCCCCAGACTGTGCCCTTCAAGAGATTTTGGACTTCAGCTCCCAGAATCCCAGCGTATTGGCCAACATGGTTGAGGAGGCTTCAGGGAGCTGAAGTCCAAAATCTCTTAAAGGGCACAGTTTGGGGACCACGGCCCATAACTGAAAAAGAAATGGAAGGCATAGCTCTCTGACATCTCACTCAGTGCCAGTACAGTGGTACCTCGGGATACGAATTACCCAGGTTACGAAATTTTCGGGATACGAAAAAATCCCATAGGGAATTATTGTTCCGGGTTACGAATGTTTTTTCGGGTTACAAAAAAACTTCGGCGCTATTTTAAATGGAACCGCGGCTTTTCCCCATTAGCGCCTATGGCATTTCGGCTTACGAAGGCTTTTCGGGTTACGAAAGCGGCCGCGGAACGAATTAATTTCGTAACCCGAGGCCCCACTGTATTTGCTATGTTTTAAAGCAGGGGTGGACACTGTTGAGGGTGAAGGGGCCATATTGTCCATCCAGGGAACTTCGTTACACCTCACTATTTCATCCTAACCCCTTACAGTGGTACCCCGGGATACGAATGCGCTGCCTTACGAAATTTCCGGGTTACGAAAAAAATCCATTTAAAAAAACTGTTCCGGGTTACGAAGGTTTTTTCGGGTTACGAAAAATTTTTTGGTGCTTTTCGGCGCTATTTCACACGAAATCGCGGCTTTTCCCCATTAGCGCCTATGGGTTTTTCGGCTTGCGAAGTATTTCGGGTTACGAAAGCGGCGGCGGAACGAATTAATTTCGTAACCCGGGGTACCACTGTATTTGGAATTGCCTCTGGTGTTCTGTGTGGTTTGGAACCGTTATACAAAGGGTAAGATCACAGGCTGAATATTACTCCAGCCAAGGTATACTTTTAACTGAGCTATATTAATTCCCATATTAAATATTATTTGTGAGTGTCCTTCCGGGACCCCAGCATTTTGGGTAACAATACTTCATGATGAAGAAAATGTCATGTGGATCTCCAAAATTAAAACTGATTTCTGTAGGAACAAAACCTGGGACTTTTCAGAGACTTTTTGTTTTTTGTTTGGAGGGTTTTTGTATGGGTTTTCTTTGCTAAGGAAAATCATGAAAGCATCATTAACATAAGTGGAGAACAACATTGTTCAAAGTGCCCATAAAATTCAGTAAGTGAGGTGTGGTTATAGTCTAACTACTCTAAACCTTAAACAAAAGAAGTGAAGACTTTGTTTTTCTCTTTAGAATCAGATATAGAATTTGCTGGAGATTCTGAAGAAGGAGAAAGAGAAAATTCTGGCGAGCCCAAGAGGATCTGGGTGACCTTCAACTATGCAGTCACAGCAGCCCTGATCTTTGAATACCCACCAGCCTTTTTCTCTGGAAAGACCCTCCTCCCCTCCTTTTACGTGGATGCAGAAGGCTGCCTGACACTCTCTCCATAAGAGGGGAGACCAATCTCCCAAACAAGAGGAAATTTTAACCCCAATAATCTGAATCTGTTACCTATTTTTGTTCTCCTGTTGCAAGTTCCCTGCTCTCTCCCACACACTGTGTGGACATATTTGCTAAAAATGGCATGGGAGGCTCCTGTGGGAGTTATGAAGCCATTCCCCTCCCTCCATGGAGCAGGTCAATACTCAGCCAGATCTCAGTGTGGCCCTTTAGTTCCCCACTTTGTGGTGTCCTGGAACAAGAGAGACTGAAAATCCAGGAGGGAAATATTCCTGTGGCTAAAAAGCTTCTTCAGATGTCTCTGGAAACAATAAATAAACAAAAGGTTTGAGAAGGCTTTTCTTTGTTCATATTCAAGCTGTATCAATGTGTATGTTATACAGATGACACCATACTGTTAGCAGAAAACAGCAAAGATTTCGAATGTCTACTGAAGAAAGTCAAGGAAGAAATTGCTGTTGCCATTGCTGTTGTCTCAGGGATCCTCTGCCAGTGTCACATACACACTCAATACTGCTGCTGCCAATTAGCTCTTTGGCACATTTCAACTGGCTCCTCAGCAAACGTTTGTCTAACATAGGAGATCCTACTAGCATAACTACTGCTGTCAGCATAGCCTCTTGTCTCCCAGGAGCCTCTCAGTCCCAGCACCCCAGTAAAATAGTGCCATGGTGGGACGTGGGTCTTAGAGCAAGTTAAATATGCCCAGGAGATGTATATATTTGCCTGTATTAAAATTCCATCCCATTTGCTCCTGCAGTAACTCATAACATGGAAGCAAAGCTGCACCTATGTGGCAGGGAGAGGTACTGGAGGGATTTATATTCATAATTGGAGAATGTAAATAATGGGGAGATACAGGTCTGCCACATTAGGTGGTCTCTTCTTTGAAACACATGCACATACTTACCCAAAGGAACATAAGACTCTTCAGAGAAGTAGCCATGTAAATATGAGCCAAAGAATCTGGTTGTTTCTTAAAGACTAGTTTTATTTGGCTTTAGCCATCAATGATAGCAGTGGCCCATGCTCTCCTGTTCTGCCTGCTGCCAAAAGGAAGAGGGGCTGCCTGCTGAGCAGGCATTGGGAAGATGGGGCAGAAAGGAAGGGTAGCTACTGCCTCTCTGTGCCAAGGAGAGGAGATGGAAGGTGCAGCACAGAGGGGCAATGGCAAAGAGGAGCTGTCACTGTGTGGGCAGAGATGGAGGGTCGGGGTGGTGGAAGAGCACTGGGTCCCCAAAAAGGAAGAAGGGCAGATTTGGTAATTATGTCTTCAGTACCCTCTTGGCCATCAGGCGCATGGAGGCAGGCAGCCAGAGAAACTCCTTGTTCCAGGGAATGTTGTGATTAGAAGAGGGCTGCAAAGGTATTTTGTCAGCATCCTGATCTGCTGGACCTCAGAAATATTTTGATCAGGGCCCTGCCAGTCTGGAAAGATAAGATTTTGGCATTACACATAGCCATTACATTAGCCAGTTAGAGATCTGAATTCCCAGCAGTTACTGAATTGTAATTTATGATCTCATAATTTCTGAACAGGATGTCAGCACCTATCTTTCATGGAGAACTTGCTCTGCCCATTGCAGCTCCCTCTTATTTCTGGGGTTTGTGTGTCACTTTTCAACCTCTTTGGGCCCATTCCCACTTATGGTTTAATTTGCGTCCTGATTCTCCCTCGCTCTGTGTTGGAATCAAATCCCAAAAGGTCCCTTGTTTGCTTCTTTTTGGGGGACAGTTGTCATTCCCACTGGGGAGGAGGAGGTAGAGGAGGAGCAGGTCACTCTGGGGCACCAGGGGGTTGTGTCCTGAGAGCTGGGTGGCGAGGCAGGGGGCTCCTGGCATGGAGATGTGGCACAGCTCCTGGTGAGCATGGCCAACCTCAGCTGAAACCCCTGCCCACCTGGCCTCATCCCCAGGGGCGCCCGAATTGGGTGGTTTGGGTGGCCTTCCTGTGAGACTGAGAGAGCATGACTCACCCAAAGCCACACAGTGGGTTTCTGGGGCCGAGTGAAAAAGGATTTGAACCCTGGACTTTTTCTTTTCTTTAAAAATGTCACATTTTACCAAATGTTCACTTTACTCACACAAAACTATGTCTATGTAAACATTTGTTTTGTGCATTTTATAATGTAAAGGTAATTTTAATGTTGCCAGTTATGCCACAACTATGACCATTAGATTCAATTATATATGGGAATTATGATTTATATGCAAGTGTACACTTAAATTTGTATACTAGTGGCCTGATTCCCACTATCTTTTAAACCGGATCACAAATTGGTTTGAACCAGTTTGAATAATCCTAGTTCCCACTTGAACTGAATCGCTGAAGCGATTCCGAGAGGGGGGCATGCGCTAGACCCATTTAACCCACGTCTTTTTGGCTCTGATGTTTTCTGCGTCTTTTTCGATAAATCGATTCTGCACAAGTGTGAATCAGATGCGGATCTCAATCGATTTAAATTTTCCCTTTGGCCAGCTGGGGCAGGTCCATTTTGAATTGATTCATTCATGAATGGGAACCACAAGTGGATTATTTTAGAGGGGGGAAATGCGATCAGGGCAAATGTAGTGGGAACCACGCTCCACTGTCGAATTGATCCATCGATTCAGATCGCACACTGATTTATCTGTAAGTGGGGATGAGATCCAGGGTTGTTTGAACCAGTTCAAACCAATTTGCGATCTGGTTAAAAAGGTAGTGAGAATCAGGCCTGAAAGAAAGAAGTTGGCAGCATGAGCTTTCCTAGACATGAACTTACTTTCTCAGTTACTCTCAAAGGTACTACAAGATATATATATATATATATACACACACACACACACACACACACACACACACACTTTGCATGAAAACCTTTTTTGCAATAGTTTTTGAGGAAAGCGTTTAGTGGTTAATTATAGAGAGGTGTGAGAGGTACCTCTCCATAAATTAACCACTTAAGCCCTTTGCTGGAAAACTATGACAAAATAAGTTTTCATGTCAACTATAATGGGAGCCATACATATACATACATATACATATACATATACATATATATGATGAGTGAGAGATATGAGAGCCAGTGTGATGTAGTGGTTTGAGCATTGGACTAGGATGCTGGACTGGAGACCAGGGTTCGAATTCTGGCACAGCCATGGAAAGCCACTGGGTGACCTTAGGTAAGTCACACTCTCTCAGCCTCAGAGGAAGGCAATGGCAAACCTCCTCTGAAGAACATTGCCAAGTAATTCCCTATAGGCAAGTATTCCTCAACGATTCCCTGTGGGCAAGTAAGGTTTCCCTATGTATCCCTATGGGCAGGTAATTTCCAGTACTATATTTCCCTATGGGGAAATATTCTACAATGTTTCCTTATGGGCAAGTAAAGTTTCCCTATGGATCCCTATAGTCAAGTAATTCCTAATACTGTATTTCCCTATGGGGAAGTATTCCCCAATGTTTCCCTAGGGGCAAGTATGGTTTCCCTATGGATCCCTATGGGCAGGTAATTCCCAATACTGTATTTCCCTATAGGGAAGTATTCTGCAATGATTCCCTAAGGGCAAGTATGGTTTCCCTAGGGGCAACTACTGCCATTTGTTTTAGTATATGTCATCCCCTTGCAATTGCAGCAAGGGAAAGGAATAAGAACCCACCCGGGAGCCCCTCTGAAGAAAATCTTGCAAGAAAACCGTGATAGGGTTGTCATGAGTCAGAAAGGGCTTGAAGGCACACAACAACAACAAGAACCACAACAATCCTCATAGGGCCTGGAACCCCAGTGGGGTGACCTTGGGCAAGAAGTCACACTCTCTCAGCCTCATGGGTTGGCAAGGGCAAGCCCCCTCTGAAGGAACTTACCCAGAAAATCCCAGGATGGTTGCCATGAGTCAGAAAGGACTTGAAGGCACACCACAACAACCACAACAACCAAGAGCAACTCTAGTTCTGAGGGCTCCCTCCATCCCCTCCTCTTGCCTCGTTGCTCCTCCTCCTCTGCTCCTCCTCTCCTCCTTCCTTCCTTCTTCCTTCCTCCCTTTTTGAATCTCCCGCTCTGCTGCTTCAGGCGCAGGTTCGGTGCAGTGTGGACGCGCCTTCTTATACCGGGACTGTCCCATCTTCCTGAGCCAGGTAAGCCAAGCATAGGGTTGGCCCCCACAGCCCCTCTCCAGGGGCATCACTACAACGCCAGCACCCTCTTGTTGTTGTTGTTGTTGTTGTTGATGTTGTTGTTGTCGGGTGCCTCCAAGGCAGTGGCCCTTTCATGGGTTTTTCTTGGCAAGATTTGTTCAGAGGGGGTTTGCCCTTGCCTTCCCTCTGAGGCTGAGAGAGTGTGACTTGTGCAAGGTCACCCAGTGGGGTTCCATGCCCAAGCTGGGATTTGAACCCTGGTCCCCGACCACTTTGCCATGCTGGCTCTCATTTTATTATGTACTCCACCATAATAAAATAATAATAAAATTTTTATTTATATGCCGCCCTTCCTCCGATCAGGGCGGCTTACAACAGATTAAAATACAAGCAATGGTACAGTCAAACCACAATCACATAAAATAAAATACACACTAAAACAAACCAACAGTAAAAAGCCCCATAGCCCAACCTCTTGGCCACGAAAGAGGAGGGAGGCCCACAGGATATTTACTCGGGGAATGCCTGTTGGAATAGGAAGGTTTTAAGGTCCTTCCTAAATTGGGCCAGGGTAGAAGACGAGCGGAGCTCTGTGGGCAGCTATGGAGAACGTCCTCCGAGTAGTGGAGACTAACCTAGCCCCAGGCACCTTCAGTAATTGCTGCCCAGACGTTCTGAGGGTGCGAGGCGGAATGTACGGGGAGAGGCGGTCCTTTAGGTATCCTGGGCCCAAGCCATTTAGGGCTTTATAGGTGATTACCAACACCTTATATTGAGCTCGGAAGCGAATGGGCAGCCAATGGAGATCTTTTAAAACCGGTGTTATATGGCTGGTCCTGGGGGCACCAGTGACCAGCCTGGCTGCCATGTTCTGCACCATCTGCAGCTTCCGAGTTTGGTATAAGGGTTGCCCCATGTAGAGTACATTGCAGAAATCCAGTCTCGAAGTTACCAGAGCATGTACAACAGTTTCTAGGTCCCTCTGGGCCAGGTATGGGCGCAGCTGGCGAATCAGCCGAAGCTGATTTTTCTGATGAACATATCTTCGTTAAAATGCCTTGTTGGCTTGCAATATACTTCTGCACTCTTCCCTCCACATTTGTGGCTTTGACTTTTCCAGACTTTGATTATTCATGGGTTTTATTAATACGTTCTCTCTAGGGATATCTAGGTCCTCCAGGGCAACTCTGTGGTCAACTTTAACCAAAAGTCACACTGAAGGACCTAGAGATTCCTAGAGAGAACACTCCACTAGGCATTTGTAGTTTCTCCAGTGCAACTCTGTGGTCAATGTCTGGCAGATGTTGACCACAAAGTTGCACTGGAGGACCTAGAGATTCCTAGAGAAGTGTCCTCTCCGGTAAAAAAACAGTGTTTTTGTTATTTGTGGTTTTCCCACATTCATGGGGGTCCTATGCCCCTAATTGCAGCAAATGTGGAGGGACAAGTGTAAACTCCTAGCAAAACAAATTCTTAAAATTGTACTTTGCCAGCAACAAAAGAGCCAGCATGGCAAAGTAGTTTGAATTTTGGATTACGACTCTGAAGATCAGAGTTTGATTTCCAGCTTGGCCATGGAAACCCAATGGATGACGTTGTCACACTCTCTCAGCTTCAGGGGAAGGCAATTGCAAATCTCCTCTGAACACTGGAAGAAACCCCATGATAGGTTCACCTTAGGATCACCAAAATGCAGAAAGAACTTGAAGGCACACAACAACAACAACAACAACAACAAATCATTGATTGAATCTACATTTCAGTTATTTCCTGCTTTGCTCTCTCATCCCTCCTGCTTCTTTCTCAGCCCCAAAAGCACCAGATCCTCCTTTCCTTCCACACCTCCTGCAGAAAAACAAAAGACACACACACACACACACACACACACAACCTCCACCATGTGGCCGGGGCAGTAATAACTCTGTTGCGCTGGAGGTGTTGGAAGACACAAGGTCAATGCTCAGCAAAGTAATGCTCAAAATGGAGAACATTTTGGAACTCCTTCTGGATAGAAAGGTGGAATGTAGGACATGTCCTGTTACACAGCATAATTAAAGCACAGAGCAATGCAAACTTTAATGGGCTTGTTCCCCATTTGTCTACAGAACTAAACACTCTCACATTTCCAGGGTCCCCTCTCCTTCCATCCCCATCCTAGTAGTTCTTACCACAAGAGTTTTTCTAACTTCAAGAGTACCCAAAGACTCCTTTTCCACACCAGCAGTGTGTGTGTGTGTGTGTGTGTGTGTGTGTGTTGTGTTGTGTTGTGTTGTGTTGTGTTGTGTTGTCAGTGTGCTACCGGGTGAGCATGGGCAAGTCACACTCTCCTAAACTCCAAGGAAGGAGACTCCACTGCACACCAAGGGAACGTATTCCACTGTCAAACAGTTCTTACCTTGAGAAAGATCCTCCTAATGTTTAAGTGGAACCTCTTTTCCTGTAGTTTGCATTCATTGCTCTGGGTCCTGTTCTCTGGAGCAGCAGGAAAAAATCTTGCTTCCTCCTCAATATGACATCCTTTCAAATACTTAAACAGGGCTATCATGCCACCCTTTAACTTTCTCATTTCCAGGTTAAACATCCCCACCTCTCTAAGTCTCTCCTGATAGGGCACGGTTTCCAGACCTTTCACCATTTTGCTTGCCCTCCTCTGGACATGCTTGTCAGAATCCATGGTTTGGTTCTGTCATGATGCTGGTGTATTGGGAAGGGTGTGTGTATTGATCTGCTATTGATTCAAAATAGTACTGTATTGTGGGACTGGTCTCTGTAGTGGGAAGGGGGCTTGGCATTGGTATGTATTGTGTGGGATTTATGGGTCTAGAGATGGAGCCTGTTCCTCCTTGGAAGCTCAAGAATGTGGGGGAGGATTTTTGCTGTAGCAGAATGGCAGAACTAAGGAATGCTATGTAGGGGGGTAGGGGGGTGATAATGGACCGTTAATTAGTTGGGGGATGGAGTTAGATAGTTTGAGTTTTAATATTATTGTTGGGGGGGGGTTGGGGACCCTTTAGTTCTGACCTAGACACTTTTTTGGTAACTTCTGTTCAATGTCTGCAATAAAAGTCTTTTGTTTGTTCTTCATACCAAGACTCTTTGTTCTTCATACCAAGACTCTTTGAACATTGGGATCAGAGTTTACTAGTTCTCAACGCTCCAACTTCTCCACTTCCTTTTTGAACTGTGGTGCCCAGAACTGGACAGAATATTCCAGGTGAGACCTGATCAAAGCAGAATAGAGTGGCACTATTACTTAGCTTGACCTAGACCAGATATTCCCAACCTCCTCTAGGTGTTTTTGGACTCCCAGAAGCCCCAGCCACCTTGGCCAATGGTCAAGAATTCTGGATGCTGAAGTCCAAAACACCTGGAGGACTGGGAATCATTGATCTAGATACTATACTCCTATTGATGTAGCCTAGAATCAGATTGGCTTTTTTAGTTGCTGCATCACACTGTAGACTCATGTTCAGTCTGTGGTCCACTAAGACTCCCAGATCCCTTTTGCATGTACAGTGCGCCCTTGTCTTACGCGGGGATCCGTTCCAGAACTCTCAGCATGAAGCAAATAGTGTGTATGCTCGAGCCCCATTGAAAATAATGGGGCTCGTGCATGATGTGCAGTGTGGCGCATGCGCCATTCAACTTCTGTTGGACAGCCCACTGTACTGTCATCAAGCCAAGTGTCTCCCGTCCTATATCTGTGCATTTCATTTTTACTGCCCAAGTGTAGTGTCCTACATTTCTTCCTGTTGAAATTCATTTTCTTGTTAATAATTCTGTCTCTCTCTTTTATTCATTATGGACAGCCATGGAGACTCCAGATCCTATGAAGAACATCTGCGAGGAACTGGCCTGTCCCATCTGCCTGGAGTGTTTGAAGGACCCTGTGACCATTTCCTGTGGGCACAATTTCTGCCAAGCCTGCCTGAGCCAGTGCTGGGGAGAGTTGGAGAAAGAGGTCTCCTGTCCTCAGTGCAGGGAGAAAGTTCAGGAAAGGAACCTCAGGCCGAATCGGCGGCTGGCCAAAGTGATGGAGATAGCCAAGGAACTGAGTTTTCAGGGAGGAAGGAGCCAGAGAGCAGAAGAAAAGGGGAGATGCTGTGAAAAGCATCAGGAGCCCCTCAAACTCTTCTGCAAGGACCACAAAGTCTCCATCTGTGTGGTGTGCGACAGGTCAAAGGAGCATGAAAATCATAATGTGATTCCTGTGGATGAGGCCTCAGAGGAGTACAAGGTAGGAAAAAGGAAAGGGAAACCTCTAACAAGGTGTTTTAGTCACCGTTAGATTTTCAGGACAAAACCTGAGACTCAGGGATTGTCCCTGGTCATATGCCATTAAGAATCATGCCTTAAATACCAACCACAATTGCTCACAGCTTGTGGTTCAAAGACACACAAAATGAGAACCTGTTTCCCATTCGGAAATTAGGACAGAAATCTTAACTAAAAGGGCTGCTCCCAGATCAAGATAAAATGAAGGGGTTATCCCTTAGGGAGGTGGGATAATGAGCCTTTAATCTAGTCTCCTAGAAGGTGGCGGCAGAGCACAGACAAAGGTGAGTCTTGGCGCTACAGTAGCAGAGAGGGAAGGAGGAGACCTTCTGGAGTGTATTTGGAAGTTGCATCAATAAAGGAATGAAGGCTAGCAAATTCCATCCTGCTTGTATTCTACTAGGTGAGTGGGAGATTTGCATACAGCTCTTTCCTCTTGCCTGGGATGAGCTGAGCAGACCTGGAGAAGCTGCACCCTTATCTCCCACCTGTACGTAACCCACAAAAAATCAATATTTAAGCCCTGACAGCTGTCATCTCTCTATATGGAGTGAGGAATATGACCTTTCAGATGATTGGTGAACAGCAGCCTCCATCAGCCTTTGCCAATATGGCCAGTCATAAGAGAGAAATGGCTATCCATCTGCCATCGGGGAGGCCACATATTCCCCATCTGTGCCCTGAAAATAGTTCTCCTTCCAGCCTTAGGAGGGAGGTTAAAGAGGAAGGAGAAATAAGATCCCTTCACTCTCAAGAAAAGTTGTAGAGGCAACAATATTGGCCATTAAAAAAAAATCAAATCAAATTCCATATCAAATTGCAAAAAGGAGCAAATGATATCACATCAGCTTTTCAAGTTTTCAGGCTGCTTCATCAGACAAAGAATAAAATAGCATGCATGGAAAGAATTTTCTCAGGGAGGCGTTAAAATGCTTTTTTCTTTTCAGTTACAAATACATGGAAACAAAAAGGCCTGGCTCTCGCCGGTGATTTGAGCAGCTTAATTTATCAGTCAACAGTTACAGTATCTGGGGCAAGAGAAATAGCAGCTCCCCCATTTCCACTACCAGCATAAGTTGGCTGGCTGAGTTTTAGGCGGTGCCAGGATTACCAACAGGAATCTGGGCTATGTACTAAGTAGCCATCCAGCTTCCATTTAAAGGTCTCAAGGGAAGAAGAGTCCACCACCTTCCCAGGCAGTTATCGTAGTTCCACTCTTGAATAGCTGTTACTGTCAAAACTTCTTCACAATATTTAGGTAGATTCTTTTTTCTTGTTGTTTTGTCAGAGTGAATTTCATGTCTTGAGCAGCAAAAAATAAGCTTCACCATGACACTTCTTTGGGTCTTTAAAAATTGCTATCATGTCACACTGTGTGCATGTACCTTGTGTACATGTACCTTCAAGTCACTTGTCAGCTTATGGCAAACCCTCTTGAGTTTCACAGGATTTTCTTGAGCAAGGAGTACTTGGGGGTGGTTTGACATTGCCTATTTGACATTTCCCAATTAACTATCTGTAAGCTGCTCTGAGAGCCTTTCTGGCTGAAGAGTGGGGTATAAATACAGTAAATAAATAAATAAATTCCTCTGAAATATCTCTTACAGCCCCTGGTATTCCCTGGTGGTCTCTCTTCCTAGTAGTAACCAGCTGTGAACTTGCTTAACTTCCAGATCAGACAGGTTCTGGTTATTGTGATAAGTCAGAAAGGACTTGAAGGCCCATAATAATAATAATAACAGCAGCAGCAACAACAAAATCATATCACATTACAGACATCCCTTCTCCAAGCTAAATGTATCTCCATTGCCTACACATTGGACATGTTTTAATTTGTCGATATTCTTCTTGAACTGTTGTGCTTGGAAAAAAGTCTCTGAAAGTGTTGAGAGTTGCCAGTTCTTCTTGTTTTGGTTTCACTGGCATATTCCCAGGTTTGCATGCAAACTGTTTCTTGAAATATTCTGGATTTCTCTTGCTTCCCCCACCTGCCTTCTTCCCCCTTCATCATGTGTCACAAGCAATATTTCAGAAATTGATTTTCACCCATTTCCACTCAGCCTTTTTTTTACTGTTATTACTGAGGCATTACAGCCAAAATCATAGAGTTGGAAGATACCACAAGGGTCATCCAGTCCAACCTCTGCCATGCAGGAACTCTCAATCAAAGCATACCCGCTTTATCATTATTATATGCTTTAGCATTATTATATTAGTAGACCATTAGGATAATTTTGTTGTGGTGCAAACATTCCTCTTTCCCTTGTTTGATCTCTGTTGAGCCTGTTTCCCAGAAATGACAACTGTGTTTAATATTAGCAGCCATCTTAGTTCGTTCTGGGATAATACAAATAAACAAAGAAGTAGAGGTATATTTCATTTTAGCAAATGTTAGATTAATATAAACTGACCTGGGAAGCAAGAATGAAAAGTATTTGATAATACTTCAGGATGAAGAAAATTTAATGTGGATCTCCAAAATAAGATTGATTGTTTTTTTTACAGGAACAAAAAACAGGACATTCAGAGACTTTTTTCTTGTCTGAAGGGGCTCTCTATGGGTATTCTTTGCAGTGGAAAATGGTGGAAGCAGCATTACAAAAGAGAAGAGGGCTGCAAGTAGAGGACAACACTGTCCAAAGCTCCCATTAAATTCACTAAGGGGCTGTCAGCCTGTAAGGGGCAGTGGGACGCCACCCCTTTACTAGCCAGATTGGGGCAGTGGCAACCACATGCCACGGTCCTGATCTAGCCTTTCCACGGCGCAAAAAAGAGCCACAAAAAGTGGCTCCTTTTTGTGCCGTAGAAAGGGCACCATAGCCGCCACTGCCACAGCTTTTTGGCGCTCCTTTAGCACAGGACATGTACATGCTGAGCCAAGGGAGTGCCTCGATGCCTCCTACCATGCATCATGCCCACATGGGGGCAGAGTCGGGGGCACAGTGTGTGGACCTCCTGCCCCCACTCTGCCTCGATGCCGGCGTTTAGTGTTGGTCTGTTGAGGCCATCAGTGAGGTGTGATGATAAAGCTTCGTGTGAAACCTTTTAAAACCTTGAACAAAAGAAGTGAACAGGGACTTTGTTTTTCTCTTCAGTATCTGATTTGGAGTTTGGTGAAGATTCTGAAGGAGGACAGAAAGGACATTTTGGCAGACAAAGCAGACACAGAACAGGAAAGCCAAGATTTGCTTGTAAGTGGTACTGTTCCTGGGAAGTGGGAAAGTATTATAGCTTTGAGGGAGGGTCTGGTTAAACTCCACATGCAATATAGAAATCATTTTTTAAAATTATCTACCATTTGAAGTGACCTAATATCCTGAAGAAAATACTGACAAAAGCCTATTCCATGTAAGTCTTTAAGAAATGCTTTCACTACTAAATATTGACATTTTCTGTGGGAAGAGACACGAGCCCCTTTCCAAGGGAATGCTGATTATTCCCCTCTTATTGTTCCAGATACAATTTCTTCCTGCCTCTCAGTCCTGTGTCTCATTTTCTTTATTCTAGAAGCAAACTAATACAGAGAAAGGAAAGGCTGTGGCTGCATTCAGGCAAATACATCAGTTTCTGGACGAACAAGAAAAGCTCCTGCTGGCCCAGATGGAAGAGGTGGAGAAGGAGATTTCTGCCAAAAGGGAAGAACATCTCACCATCCTTTCAGAAGAAGTTTCCTCTCTTGAGGGTTTCATCCGGGAGATGGAGGAGAAGCATCAGCAACCGGCAAGTGAACTCCAGGTAAGGCCTGATCCTGAAGGGGCTGGTTGGAGAGTCCCACCTCCGACTCAAGGCAGGGGGTTCCCATTTTGAACCTTCCCTGAACAACACTGTTCTCCTGGTGTTAGCACAACTTCCACCCTGTCCAGAATATGGAAGTTATCTCTTGCAAGTAGCAGTATTACCTTTGGAAAATATTGGAGTTGAGTCTCTCTATACAAAATAGCTTAAGCGATTTCTCCCTCCCCCTCAACTTTTAAACAAGAGCTGTGTGAAAATGAGAGACGCACGGGATCCTGTCAGTTCCTGACTCCTTAGTTCATAGTAGACTAGAATGATGTGCTAAAGTCATTCACTCCAGGAAGTGTAGGTAGGCCCGCTTTGCAGCAGCCTGGGGCCAAAATTAGGATTCGGGGGAACGGAGCGAACACACACTCCTGAATCCTAGTATGCACCAATGGCGCCATCATGGCTCAGCCTCATCCACATGGGGGCCGCCATGATGATGCACACGCCACACAGCATGCAGACGTTGCTCCCAGGAAGTGGCATCATGGTGGCACCCTTTCCCATTTATAGTATCACAAAAGAGAAGCCGCTCTAGGCAGCTTCCTTTCCGCAGCGCATCATTGCCACACCATTTGGTTGTTGCGGGAACAATGGGGGGCAAAAACGGGCGGCATGGAGGCCACCCGCCTGTTGAGCCCTATGGTTAATAAAAAAGATTATTAGGGTTTATTTCTCACTACAAATGAAACAAATGATTAAAACAAAAACATCCAAGGGAGGGAGTCCATTCTCTCATTTAACCTGCTAAAAAGAAGTTCAGTAATATCCAAAATCCACAAAATAGTGATCTTATTTGGGCCAACTAAAATGAGCAAAATGCATATCACAAATCTTTTGAAGCTCCATTGGCTTCAACATCAGGCAAAGGTTAGAGTTAGGTTTTGAAAAAATCATACAGGAGAGGGGGGGATGTTTGTCACAGGCCTGGATTTTGTCAAGATGTTGTTGGTGTTATTCTGAAGTATGCCTATAATTGTTTTCCTTGAGGCAGAGGTTTGGAGTACACAGCCTTTAAGGCCCCTTCCATTTCCATCATTCTTAGTGATGGTATGGTTTGCCCACTGTATACTGGCAATGGGGACTCCTATACCCAGTTACATGAAAGCTCTGGTTACTCTATATACAGTCTCTCTTCCCATGAATAGGGAAGTCTGAGCCTTAGATCCACTTCTCTGCTTCTGATAGCTATCCATTTGCAGGGTATTGGGTGAAGCTGGGACTAACTACAGCCTAGGATGCCTCACCACACTGGCCTTCCCTAAATCATGCATTTGTTTGGTGTGTGGCCTTTAAGAGTTCCAGTTTCCCAGCATACTGGAGCTTGAAGGCTTGCATCTTAACAGTGTTTTGGTGGCTTGGCCAAAAAAGCTGTTTACAAAAGAGTTGGAGATGTTGCCTTTAAAGAGATGAGAGTGGTCTCCATTCAAATGCCTTTGCTGAGTGGATTCTTTCTTTCATTTACAGGATATTGGAAGCTTTGTAAAAAGGTAAGTTAATCTCCTCTCCTTCTTCCAAAAAGCTCTGATTTGCATGTGAGGCACATGCCCCTCCAGTCTCATGGGGGAGAGAGCCTGGAGAACCTCCAAAATATCACCTATCAAAAGATGGATCTTCTTGGATTGTTATCATTGTGGTGCTCCATTAACCTATCAAGGGGTTTTCTGGGCAAGATTTGAATAGAGGGAGTTTACCATTTCCTCCCTTTGAGGCTGAGAGAATGGGACTTCTCCAAGGTCACCCAATGGATTTCCATGGCTGAGAGAGATCCTGTTTCTTCCTCTCATTTTGGTGAGTCTTGTTATAAGCCCAGGAGGATTTGATAACCTGAGAATCCACAACCATTGCTATCACATCCACAAAATGCCTCCTTTTTATGTTCTCCAATATTTAAGTTCCTTCTGGCAGTCTTAGGCTTGTGAAGATGGATGCCCTCCTTCTGTCTCATACCTTCCTCTCTGCCCCCTGAGAAGATCTGGGTTAAAAATTCTGCGGCTCTTGGGATGACCCTGCAGCTTTGCTGCTCTGAAAGTGTCAATTTATTACTACGTTGGTCTTAAAATATCACTGTTTCTAGAGACCCTAATCTATCATATTTCCCAAGCATATGAAATTATCTTCTGCAATATATCTTCATATCTTTGTTTCTATAGCCCAGTGGTTCCCAGCCGTTTCTGTATCCCACACCCCAGGAAATATTTAGTTAATGTTCGCATCCCTTACAAAACTAACAGCATATATGAAGATGAAGAAATCTAATTTCTAGGTTTTAAATTGCAAATTGAACCACATATAATACAGCAGGTGAGCAAACTGAACTTAAAAGAAATAAAAGCTTTTAAATCAGTGTATAAAATGCTAATCTATGACACGATACAGACAGGCCAAAATAAAGCTACTTCGGGTCACTTTGGAGGTATGCTGTTTAAATGATGCATGTGTCCTAAGAGGCTGGAAGCCATGGCAAAGCCATGCTCCATTCCTAAGGACTGGAGTGCATCTTTGGTGGAGCTTCTGGCCTCTTAAGATGCATGTGTCATTTAAACAGCATATCTCCAAAGTGACCCGAAGCAGCTTTAATTTGGCCTGTCTGTATGGGGCCTATATTGAGCAATTATATTCTTAGTTTTTTGTGGGTTTTTCGGGTTATGTGGCCCATGTTCCAGAAAAGTTTCTTCCTGACGTTTCGCCAGCATCTGTGGCTGGCATCTTCAGAGAATTAGATTCTATTTTTTTCAGAAAACATTGTAAACAATTGTAAATTGTAAATTCTCTCCTTTTAATTAAATAAACTACTTGCAACACTATCACTTAGTACCACATCTCAAGGCCCACTGGGAGATTGCTGAGTGACGGCTTGTGACCTGTAACTCAAGGACACAAATCACTCTGGCTGGGTCTCAGGAGTTTTCTGCACAGAGACATATATTTATATATATATTTATTTATTTATTGGATTTATATCTCATCTTTCTCCCAAAATGGGATTCAAAGAAGCTTACAGTAACATAAAAAGACAGAACCAAAACAATGATTACAAAAGTTAAAAATAATAATTAAATAATACTCATATTAAAGTAACATCTGCTAAGTGCATTGCAGGAGTGGGTGTTTGGCTGGGGTGCCCTGGTGGGTGGAAAGGAAGATGGAGTGGGATGAGGCAGAATTCCCAGGAGGCCACTTCTTGGCTGCATGGTCTCAACAAAATGTGTGATAGTTGTGGTGATTGGCAACTAGAGTGGGATGAGACCAAAGAGAATCAAGACTTTGCTGGAAGATGATGGAATGGAGTAGAAAGAGAGGGGAAAGGGAAGCTCAGAGAGGCAATGAGCATTTACTGGGCCGGAGAAATTGGCTTATGCCACTTAACATTGAGATGCGGAGAGATGCCCATTCACCAATTATGAATGCTCAAGATGGGAATCACACTATAGCCAATTAAAAGTTTGCATTCCCTTTACAGTGTTATTCTATTAATTAATTGCATTATTGCCAGTTTGCATTATAAATCAAAAAGGGCAGCTGACCACAATGGCAATCAATGTTCCCTCGGTTACCACTGTTTCTTCTGTGACAGGACAGCAATTTCTTGCGTTCCCTCTCATTAGGAAGAGGAAACAGACTCACAGAGGATGTTTCAATTTTCACCAGGCTTATATCCCAAACAGGCGATCAACATGGGCAGTGCCGGAAACCCCTGGGAGTGGTTCCAGCAACACGATGCCATGTCACCTTGGAAACCCTCATAATAATAAATATCCATGATGTTGAAAACCTGCCCCAGGATGGGAGATGTGGCTTTACAAAACGCTACATGCGGTTGCTTCTCACTAGAAGTGAAGATAACTAAACTGAGGCAGTTATACTTTGGACGTATCATGAGTTGATGTGATTTAAAGATCTTGGTAAAGGAAGAGGTAGTGGGAAAGAAGTAGTCCAGACTACAAGTGGATTGATTATATCAAGGAAGCCATGACCACGAGTTTGCAAGAGCTGAACAGGGCAGCTGATGGCTGGGGCTCTTGGAGGACTGTCATTTATAGGGTCGGCATATATAAAAATTGACTTGATGGCAAAAAAAGAACAATAATCTTGCACAAAGATGGTGAGAGAGGTGGTGGGGGTCGTCTTCTCTAGACATCTTCAAAAAGAGACTGGACAGCTACCTGCTGGGGATGCTTTAGCTAAAGATCCTGCATTGATTATGAATCTATGCCCCCCCCCCTCTCTTCCAGGTGTGAGAAGAAGGAGAGGTTTGAGAATCCTGTGGTTTTTCCTCCTGCCCTGAAATGGAAGATCTCGGACTTCTGTGATATAAATCCCTTTCTGGAAGGTGTCATGAAGCAATTCAGAGGTAACAGAGAATCTCTACAAAGCTTTTACGTTAAATGTTACATTGACCTGAAAGGGTCAAGGAGAGATTCCAAAGCATTAGGAAAGTTAGAGCAAAAAAACAGGAATAACAATGGAAATATTCATTTTATTTCAAATCTGAAACAAAATTCTATTTTATCTATTCTGTTTTATTCTGTTGCTGTTGTTTTTTCCATTTCATTTCATGGGATTGAACAGTGGGGTTGCCAGGTCAAATGAGGGACATTTCCATTTAATGGTTGTGAAGGAGAGGGAATTTTGGCAGGTGTTGCTTGTCACACAACCAGGTAACAAACCACAGCTGCTGAAATTCCCTCTTCTATACAGCCATTGAAGAGACAGGAGCCTTGTCATTTATCCCACCTGGCAACCCTGTTGGTCTCAAACATTAGTCTCAACCTTGATCTGAGAGGTGTTAGGCATTTTTATATAGCAGTTTTAACTACTAATGCATTCAGAAACACCTAGCAATGATACAAGCAGACTACTTTCTCTCCTTCCAGAGTGGACAAGGTAAGATTGGCCTCCTTCCATTCAGTCTCTTTACAGCCTCCTTTTTGTCTATGCATCAAAGGTTTCCATTGATGTACTGCTATAGAGACTGCATATTACACATTGAGCATTGAATATTGTAGCACATTGATTGAATGTTCATGCATGGTTGTACATTGTGAATCAATACAACAATGCACATTGATTGTGCAGTGTCACCATTCTTTAATAGCATAACACAATGAGGCATAACTCTGAGGGAAAAGTTAGGCTACATCTCTTGGGTGGAATCTCAGATGTACTGTGTTGTTTCCTCCTGGTTTTCTTTGAATCGCCATGTGGTGCTGAGTCTCTCTTTTCTTTTTCTAGACACTCTGGAATCTGGACTTCAGCAGAAAAAAGGTAAAAATTGGATTATGTCTGATGAAGTTTCAAGTGCACAGAAAACATGAAGTCTTCCCTCAAAATTTAAGTAGCAATTGTGACTAAGTTACAGTAGTAAATCTAGGTAACTGTTTTCTATTTATGATTGTTACTTAGTCATGATTGTGACACTGTTGTCTTGATCCCCAACCAGCCTTACTGCAACCATCAGCTGCATAGAGAGAAGGAGGCCCATTTTGCCAGCGTTCAGGACATAGGCAAATATTTTTTCCATCAGGCTCCGGGGTTTGGGCCAGGAATGGTTACTTACTTAACTAAAGAGCAGAACAGGCTGGCTGCAAAAGGCAGCTTGGGAGTGTGGCGTTTTGACGCCGCATACCCCCAAGATGCCCAGAAGCTGTGAAGCCAACCACATGAGAGTGGTTTCAAGGCGCTCTAGGGGTGCAGCGTTTTGACACCACATGCTTTCGGAGCACCTAGAAGTTCTGCTGGCCCAAACCCAGCCCAAATTGTTCCTATTTGGGCCATTGACACAGGGCGCCTTTGGAACTGTGGTGTGTGCTTGCCACAGTCCCAAGGTGTCTTTGGCTGGGAGGCTCCAAGCCACCCTTCCTGCCAGCCAGTTCTAGCCCTAAGTAACTAAGGGGCTATACAGACCGCTCCTATACACTCCTTTTCACCCTGGATGGAGGCCACGGCAACTGTATGCTGCAGCCTCTGAAAGGAGCAAAAAGAAGCCCCGAAAGTGGGCTTTTTTTTTTTTTCCATCCTGGAAGGGGTGTCATAAGTGCTGCAATGCGGCCCCTTCTGCGCAGGGCCGTTTGGGTTGTGAGCCTGGCGTGCGTCATCATGGCACGCACCGTGTGGATGGGCGCATGCCATAATGGAAGGCGAGCGGCACAGTAAGGGTTTCAAGTGTGCGGGCGCTGAGCCGTTATTGTACATACAGGAAAAATACAAAGTGCCAGTCTGTACAGTCCCTAAGGCCTGTTACAGACTGCCAAAATAAAGCTGCTTCGGGTCTCTTTGGAGGTATGCTGTTTAAATGATGCATGCATCCTAAGAATCCGGAAGCTGCACCAAAGCTGCACTCCAGAGCTTGGGAATGGAGTGTGGCTTTGGCGCGACCTCCAGACTCTTAGGACCCATGCATCATTTAAATAGCATACTTCCAAAGAGACCCGAAGCAGCTTTATTTTGGCAGTCTGTAACAGGCCTAAGTTACTTAACTCTGGTCCAAAACACACTGAAGAAACAATCTAGTTTGAGACTGCTTTAACTGCCTAGGCTCAGTGTTAGGGAATCCTGGAAACTGTTGTTTATTGTGGCACCAGAGCTCTCTTTCAAAGAAGGCCAAATGTTTCACAAAACTATAATTCTCACAATTCCCTAGAGTTGAACCAGGGCAGTTAAAGCTGTCTTAGACTGGATTATTTCTGCAGTGTGATTTGGACCTAGGTAGAGTGCGCCCGCGCCATACGCAGGCGGACTATACATGAATTCCAGCTTATGTGGAAGCCATGCACCAGTGAAAGTAAGGGTGCATGTGCTTCCCAGTGCCACAAGCACATGCCCCATTGTTTTTAATATGCAGATTTCCCCTTACTTCCGAATTGATCCCTCGCATAAGGGGAGGGCCCGCTGTAGCTGCTACAGAGTTCCAGACAAAGTGACTATAATAAGAAAGTCTTAAATCTAAATTAAGAAGGAAGTAGGAAAAGAGGAAAACAGCATTACAGGTGGCTAGACTTGATGAAAGAAGCTATACACATGAATCTGCAAGATTTAAGCAGGGCTGTTGATGACTTGGTGACTTGGAAGTCTCTCATTCCTGGAATTGCCAGAAGTCAAAGTCAACTTGACAGAGGTTAACAGCAAATTGCTTTTGAAGGGATCATATACATGAGGACAACCTCCCCTCAAACACATCATAGGAAAGCTACAAAGTTACAGAGCAATCTTAGGTTATATTTTTTTGTTTAAAAGAAAAAAATTAAAACATATTATATTCTATCATATTCATGTTGAAGTTATCAGTCTGACACTCTGATGTCCATGGGAGGAAATGCTGGGTGTCTGGATGTTGTTGTCAATTGCTGTCAGATGGAGTTATGGCAACCCAATGAATGGGAGATCTCCACAGCCCATCCTAGGTCTTGCAAAGTCAGGACTGTGGCTTCCTTGATTCAGTCTATCCACCTGTAATATGGTTTTCTAAGTCCCACTCTGAAACCACTCACCATGCTGACCAAAAGTAGAAGAGTCTCAGTTTAGTCATCTTGGCTGCTAGGAAAAGTTCAGGCTCAGTTTGCTCTAGGACCCAGTCATCAACTCATGCCCTCCATAGATCTCTCCTGAATCTTTTCACCCAGCATTATTATTATTATTATTATTATTATTATTATTATTATTATTATTTGTATCCCGCTCTTTCCCCAGAACGGGGGCTCAGTGTGGCTTCACAACATTAAAAAAGCAGTACAATTTAAAAAGTACATTAAAAAGGAATCAAATTATTATATTAAAACAGATAGTTATTAAAAGAATAAAACACATTTTAAAAAGATAAAACCATATACTGTATTAACTGTATCAAAATGTTTTGAAAAGGTACAACAGCCCAGCCTGTCCTTATAGCAATTCCTTAAACGCTGGTGTGAACAGGTAGGTCTTTGCCTGCTGGCGGAAGGCCATCAAGGAGGGAGCTGTTCTGATCTCCCTGGGCAGGGAGTTCCAGGGTCTAGGAGCAACCACCGAGAAGGCTCTCTCTCACGTCCCCACCAACTGTGTTTGTGATGGTGTCGGGACAGAGAGAAGGGCCTGTCCAGAGGCTCTCAGAGTCCGGGCTGGTTCATATAAGGAGATACAGTCTGCCAAATAGTGTGGGCCCGAACCATGTAGGGCTTTGTAGGTAATAACCAACACCTTGAATTGTGCTTGGAAACAAATTGGCAACCAATGAAGCTGCTTCAAAAGGGGCATTGTCTTGTCTCTGTAGTCTGCCCCCCTTAGCAGCCTGGCAGTACCTGAATTTTCCAAACAGTCTTCAAAGGCAGCCCCATGTAGAGCCCATTACAGTAGTCCAAACAGGATGTAAACAAGGCATGTACCACTGTGGCTGCAGGGTCAGGGTCTTTCCCAGCAGATAATGATCACCAATTAGCAGACATTAATCCTCTGCATATCCTCCCACCCTGAAGCCCTTCCATCAACAAGAGAACAATACACAGATTAACATGGAATTTCCCCCCTACCCAGGATCACACAGTGTGTGTGTGTGTGTGTGTGTGTGTGTGTGTGTGTGTTTGAAATATATATATATCCATCCAGCTCTCTTCTATACCAACATTCTCTGAAGATGCCAGACACAGATGCTGGCAAAACGTCAGAAAGAAACTCTTCTAGAACATGGCCACATAGCCTGAAAACCCAACAAAAAACCTATTTATATTGATTTCTACAATTATATACCTACCTTTACCATTTGATAAAATTATTTCTAACATCAAGTTTGATTTCAAATACATTACTGCCCCATTTCCCTTTATTCTTGTTAATCACTTTCGAGTCGATCTTGACTCATGGAGACCCAGTGGATGAGACACCTTCACGACTCCCTGTCTTCCCGTGCTCCTTCAAATTCAAGCTCATAGTAGAAACCAAGAGAATTCCAATTGCTGTTTTAAAACTTTCTTGGTCGTTCTCTTTGGTTTATGATGACTGATCCGAAGTTCTCATTCTCGTTAACAGCTCGAGTGAGATCTTCCCAGTCAAAACATACCGATGTCACGACATCAGATGATGTGCGTCAGATGTGCCACGAGATTATGGGTGAGCTTAATCAGCTTAAGATTGAAGTTCATGCCCTGAGGGTGCAGATGAAGGCATTGAGTGAGGTGCGCGAGGCTCAAGCACGCATATATCCGCCAGTAAAGAAACTGCTTGGAGGAATATACAATTAATCCAATGTAGAAACCAACAACTGCTTTAAAAAAAAATCAAGCTCATGACCTTAATGGAATGCATACATCTAGCATGCTGTCTTCATCTGTTGCTACATCCCCCCCTCCACCTTTCCTAGCATTATTGTCTTTGTCATCTCAGCTTCCATGAAGATTTCAGGCTTGATCTTTTTAAGGACTCATTTATTTGTCTTTTTAAGGTGTCCATGGTGTCCTGAACACTCTTCTCTTGTCCAGCATCACATTTCAAATAATTTGATTTTCTTCTTATCTGCTTTCTTCACTGTCCAGTTCTCGCATCCATACGTGATAATAGGGAATACAATGGCTTGAACGATTCTCAGGTTTGTGCTCAGTTGTAAATCATTACTCTTTAGCAGGGGTCGGCAACCTCCGGCCCGCAGGCGCCTTTCCGCCGGTCCCCGGTCCCTCCCGCCGCCGAAATTGCCGCCATTTTGCCCTTCAAAATGGCGGTGAAATCTCGCGCGACCAAAAAGGTTGCGCGAGATTTTGCTGCCATTTTGAAGGGCAAAATGGCGGCGCCCATTACGAGGCCTGCTGCGGCCTCTGGAGCCCCGAAACGGGGCTCCAGCAGCCGCAATGGGCCTCTGGGAGGCCCGCTGCATCCTCCGGAGCCTCGAAAAGTGGCTCCAGGAGCCGCAACGGGCCTCTGGGAGGCCCATTGCCATCGCTGGGGCCCTCCTGGAGGGACCCTGCGACGGCAGCGGGCCCCTGGGAGGCCAGTTGCTGTCCCTTGGGCCCTCCAGGAGGGCTCCTGCGACGGCAGAGGGCCTCCCAGAGGCCCGTTGCCTGCACCGGGGTCCTCCAGGAGGGCTCCAACGGC
>NC_056523.1:12735359-12743132 GCF_019175285.1 Sceloporus undulatus
GGGTCACACTTCCCCTGAAGGACGAAGTTCGCAGTCTAGGAGTACTTCTGGACTCGTCTCTGCAGTTGACATCTCAAGTAGATGCGACGATCAGAAGTGCTTGCTATCAACTTCGGTTGATACGCCAACTGCGACCCTACCTAGGCCAAAGGGACCTTGAAACAGTGGTACATGCTCTGGTAACCTCTCGCTTAGATTTCAGTAATGCGCTTTACATAGGGCAACCCTTGTACCAAACTCAGAAGCTTCAGTTAGTACAAAATATGACAGCCAGATTGGTCACCAGTGCGTCCAGGTTTGACCATATAACACCTATTCTGAAAGATCTTCACTGGCTGCCTATTCGCTTCTGACCACAATACAAGGTGTTGGTTATTACCTATAAAACCCTACATGGCTTGGGCCCGAGTTACTTGAGGGACCGCATCTCCCTATATAATCCGCCCCACACACTCAGAACAAACCAGGAAGAACGTGCTGGAAATTCCACCTTCTAAATATGTTATTACATCCCAGATGGCCTTCTCAGTAGCGGCCCCACAGATTTGGAATAGTCTCCCTGAGGAACTCTGTCTGATCACCCCCCTGGAAACATTTAAAAAGAGGCTTAAAACCTTCCTCTTCTGTAAAGCCTTCCCCTCTGGAAAAGGAAGTTATGTACTTGATCCCATCAACTCTCTGCCTCACCCTATTGAATGATTGTTTTTATATCTGTATATTGTAATTGTTTTTTTATTTGTTTTATTTATATACCGCTATTCCAGAGATCATAGTGGTGAACAGCAAGTAAGCTAATTAGCAAGTAAGCTAATTTGCCCCCAACAGTCTGGGTACTCATTTTAGCGACCTCGGAAGGATGCAAGCCTGAGTCGAGCTTGGGCCCTTTTGCTGGTCTTGAACTCGCAACCTTGTGGTTTTGAGTGAATGGCTGCAGTACAGGCATATTGTACATTGTGTTATTGGTTTTTATCTATTTTATGATGTTTGTAATTGGTTTTAATTCTATGTAAACTGCTTTGATCTTTGATCTTTTGGAAAAGCGGTATATAAATAAAATTGTTGTTGTTGTTGTTGTTGTTGTTGTTGTATGATAGCCCTGTTTAAATACTTGAAGGGATGTCACATTGAGGAGGGAGCAAGCTTGCTTTCTGCTGCTCCAGAGACTAGGACCTGGAGCAATGGATGCAAGCTCCAGGAAAAGAGATTCCACCTCAACATTAGGAGGAACTTCCTGATAGTAAGGGCTGTTCGATAGTGGAACACACTTCCTCGGACTGTAGTGGAGTCTCCCTCCTTGGAGGTCTTTAAGCAGAGGCTGGATGGCTATCTGTTGGGTACACTTTGATTAGGATTTCCTGCATGGCAGAAGGGAGTTGGACTGGATGGCCCTTCTCTTCAGTGTTGCCAACAAGCCTGGAAGATAATTCCCGGAAATGTTTGTCCAAAACCCGCTGAATCCCCCCAGATCACACGGAATATTCAGTCACAATTCCCGGAAAATTCCCATAATGTTAAAATGGCAGATGTTTTGCAAATAAACGTAAACCTAATTGAATAAAAATAACTGTAACTTATTTCAACTCTCAAAATCACAACTGAACCAAACAAAGAATCTTTCAGTCCTTTTAAGATGTTTATTTTGACATGAAGGGGTTTCAGGAAGCTTTGTGCCAAATAGAAATGTGTTCGGCTGCAACCGCACTGCAGAAATAAATCCAGTTTGACACCCTTTTAATTGCCCTGGCTCAGTGCTAGGGAATCCTGGGAATTCTAGTTTTCGGAGACATTTAACCTTCTCTCTCAGCAAACTCTGGTGTGACAACAAACTACAATTCCCAGGATTTCATAGCATTGGGTCATCATGGCAGTTAAAACGGTATGAAACTGGATTGTCTCTGAAGTGAAGAGGCAGCCTGAGTTAGGTCCAAGACACACTGCAGAAATAAACCAGTTCAAGACCACTTTAGGTGCCCTGGCTCAGTGCTATGGAATCCTGGGAATTGTCTCTGGAGTCTGGAGTGAAGATGCAGCCTGAGTTGGGTCCAAGACACACTGCAGAAATAATCCAGTTTGAGACCACTTTAACTGCCTTGGCTCAGTGCTAGGGAACCCTGGGAAGTGTAGTTTTGTGAGACATTGAGCCTTCTTTATCAAAAAGAGCTCTGGTGCCACAACAAACTACAATTCCCAGGATTCCCTAGCACTGAGCCAGGAGAGTTAAAGCAGTCACAAACTGGATTATTTCTGCAGTGTTTTGGACCTTCGTTATTAAAAATGCTCAAGGTCCAATCCATACTGCAGAAATAATCCAGTTTGAGACCGCTTTAACTGCCCTGGCTCAGTGCTAGGGAACTCTGGGAATTGTAGTTTTGTGAGAAAGAGCTCCGGTGCCACAATGAATTACAATTCCCATGCATCTGAGGAAGTATGCTTAAGTCTAGGAAAGCTCATGCTGCCAACTTTTCTTTCAGTGAGACTCAAAGGTGCTACAAGATCTATCTCTCTATCATCATCACCATTATTATTATTATTATCATTATCAAATCCAAATGCAGCTGAAGAAGTGGACTTAAACTGGCAACACTGATATGCTGTAGACTCATTCTCTGGGGCTGTGATCTGGAAGAGTGGAGGCAATTCCCTTCTCAAACCAGGGAATCCTGGGAATTGTAGTTTGTTGTGACATGTTGAGACACTGCTTTTACCGGCAGCCAGGGCTCCATGCATGGAATTCTGGGCTTGGTGGTTTGTTGTGCCCAGAATCCTATCATCGCAGGGAGCCTTGCAGTTAGAAGCAGTGCCAAACTGGATTATTTCTGCAGTATGGATGGCAATGGAAAAGGGAACGAAAAAGAGAGCCACAAAACAAAATTCTTGGAAGACAGGGCAGGGATGCCAACTTACTTCTCTTCCAGCTCTATGACTCTATTATTTGTTTCACTCGCCTTCCTACCAAAAGGTCATCCAATTGATGCCAGTTCCTGCTTTTTCTGCCATTACCTCCATTGGCCACACAAAGGCACTGTTGTTTGCATATTTATTTTTTGAAATACTTGCACTCATCTGGCAGGCAGCCCAGTCAGTGTTGGCTTACTAGAACATAGAGCCCCAGATGAAGGGTTACAACCACCTCTGGGAGACTTTAAAAGGCTGTCTGCCCAGCAGAAATTGGAGAAAGGCAGTCGAAGAGTTCCTGCATGGCAGGGGGTTGGACTGGATGTTCCTTGCGGTCTCTTCCAACTCTAGGCCATGAGTCTATGAATCAAACGGTTATTTTAAAAAACACCCCACAATACAATTAGTTACAACTGGGTGTTCTTTGCTGGCACAGAAAAAGCAACTGCATGTGTCTGCTGCCCTGGTAGTAGGGCTAAATGAGTGCCAACAACAGTTGAGTGTGTCCCCTGACAGAACTGGAAATCAAACCCTTTCATACTACAGAATGAAAGTATTATGACCCCATTTTAAATGCCAAGGTGACATCCTATAGAATGCTGGGATTTCCAGTTTAAGGAGAGATATGTAGAATCCTCAGCCAGAGAGCTCTAATGCTCTCTTTGTGTCTGTGTTGTGTGCACCTTCAAGTTGTTTCTGACTTATAGCGACTCTATCATGGAAAAGTTTGTTTGGAGGGGGTTTGCCATTGCTTTCCCCCAAGGCTGAGAGAGTGTGCCAGGGTCACCCAGTGGGTTTCATGGCTGAGCTGGGAATCAAACCCTGGACTTCAGAGTCACAGTCCAATGCTGAAGACACTACACCACACTAGCTCTCTACTACAAATTTGGATGTTTATGATCTTTTATCTATATATTAGTGTTTATGGCACCATTGATGTACAGGGCACTTTACAACAGAAGAAAACATTTATAACTACCTCAATATACAGTTGGTGCTCCATTGTTGTTGTTGTTATTATTATTATTATTATTATTATTAAGCTCTATTTATAAAGCGCTATAAATTTATACAGCGCAGAAAATACAATCAATTCAAATAGATTAAATAAACCTGACTTATGATGTACATTCTAGGAAAATAATGAAACATAATACATACTAATACACATCTTAACATTCAAAGAATAAAATATAGCAGACAACAAATTAAAGTAAAGATATCCATGGATCCATATCCATATCCACAGATTTTTTTTAATCGATGGATTCAAGCGTCCATGGATTGAAAATATTCCCCCGCCAAAAATGTAAATTCTACAAATCATTTGCCATTTTATATAAGGAACACTATTTTACTCTGCCGTTGTAATCCAGAGGTTTTTGTATCCACTGGGGTCCTGGAACCAAACCCCAGCAAATAATAAGGGCCCACTGTAAAATACTAAAAGACAGTACTAAAAATGCAACAGTAAAATAAAACAGAAAGCTACGCACAGAAACATAGAATACAAAATAAAACAAATTGTCATATTATTCTGAAAATTGTATTTGTTTCATTTATTCTCAGTCTCATTACATCGTGTCACCCTGGATCTATATATGAGAGGAAAAGGAAATATTCTAGCCTTTTTAGTGCACCATCATTCAGTCCAAAAAGTCTACAGTCCTTTTGCAAATAAGGAAAATAAGAAGTTTTAAACTGTTGGGTAACTTGGGTTGTTTTTTTTTCTTTAAAAGCCCATATGAAGTGTGTAGTGGTTTCAATTTTGGATTCCAACTCTAGAGGTCAGGGTTCAAATCCTGGCTCGGCCATGAAAACTCACAGGCCACATTGTGGCAAGCCTCCCCTTTGCAAACCCACCAGGTGACCTTGAGTAAGTCACACTCTCTCAGCCTCAGGGCCAGGCAATGGCAAACCTCCACCTCTTTCCCTCTCCTGGCCATCCATGTGCTCCAGCATCAGATTGGTAGGGTCTAAAGACAAAAAATAGATGCCAGTTTTGGGGCTTGGCTTCAATCACATGATAGGAAGCGGAAAACAAAGAGAAAGCCTCTTTTAAAAGAATAATAATAATAATAATAATAATAATAATCTAACAATAAGAAGAAAACTGAACAACATTGATTGCAATACCATTGCATTCCCCAACTAATCAAGGAGTCTTATGAGATCCTTATGAGATCCTGCCTTTATGTATCCTGTGCATCCAAATCTCTTAATTTGGACCAATGCCCTTTAAATTTAATTTGTCCTCAGTCCTCTGTGTTGTCCTCACGATCTCCAGCAAGGAAGCAAGAACCTGCCTGTGTTTGAGAGGTTTGCAAAACAAGAGTATTGATCATTGATTCATTGATGGATGGATTGATGAGTTTGTGTGGAATCACTGCAGAAGGAAGAGAGAACCCGGTCTGCCAGGGGAAGGAGCGACTTCAGCAGCAAAATCGGTAGGAAAGCCCCAAGATTTGTGAAAAGGGTGGGTCCACACTGCAGAATGAAAGCAGTACGACACCGCTTTAACTGCCAATGGCTCTATGCTGAAGAATTCTGGGATCTGTAGTTTGGTGAGGCATCAGACCCCTCTCTCTCTCTCTCTCTCTCTTTCCTCCCCCCTTCTCTCAATGACAGACCAGGTAGAATACCCCACCAAACTATAGATCCCAGGATTCTGTTGGAATGAGTCAGGGCTTTCATTCTGCAGTGTGGATGCACCCAAAAAGGAGAGGAATGGGAAAGTTCACAGGGCTATGGAAGTGTGATTGTGGGCGGGTAGGTGGGTGGGTGTGCACATGCACTCCTTTGGGTGCATCTACACTGTAGAAATAATGCATTTTGTTTTCGCTTTAACTGCCATGGCTCCATCCTCCAGAATCCTGGGATTTGTGGTATATGTGTCCCTTCCTCTCCTGAACCAGGGCTCAGTCCAGCTGTGTGCCCTGCAGTGCAATAGAGCACATATCATTTGAGCTAGCAAAGCGTAGTAGTGGTTTGAGCATTGGACTATGTCTCTGGAAGTCAGGTTTCAAATCCCCACTTGGCCATGGAAACCACTGAGTGATCTTGGCACACTCTCAGCCTCAGAGGATGGCCATGGCAAACTCCCTCTGACAAAACTTGCCAAGAAAACCTCTTGATAGGGTTGCCTTACAGTCACCAGAGGTCAGAAATGGCTTGAAGGCGCACAACAGCAACAATATTATTTAGGCCACCTGAACAGTTTATTTTTTTAGAAAGTCAGTGTTGGTGTATATAGCACAAGGAGGGGGTGAAAGGTTCACTTTATTTAGTGTCTAATTCTTCCAACAGTTCAATCTGAAAGTAGCAAAATACTGTCTGCCTGATCTGGAAACCATCAAACCCAATGAGGAGAAACTTAGGGAACGTATGTTTAGCCTGGAGAAGAGAAGGTTAAGATAGCCTTTGTGTCACACAATAGCCCTGTTTAACTATTTCAAAGGATGTCATATTGAGGATGGAGCAAGCTTGTTTTCTGCTGCTCCAGAGAAGAGGACCCGGAACAATGGATTCAAACAAAAGAGATCCACTTAAAATTAGGAAAAGTTCCTGATGGTAAAAGTTGATTGACAGTGGAATATGCTGCCTCAAACTGTGTGGTCTCCTGTGGAAGTTTTTAAACAGAGGCTGGATGACCATTTGTTGGGAGTGTTTTGACTGTGTCATCTAGCATGTCAGAATAGGGTTGGAATGGGTGACCCTTGGGATCCCTTCCAACTCTATGATCCTATGCCCTCTTTAACCGGACAATTACGTTTGAATGGGCTGTTACATTGGTATCAGGAAACTCTTTGCTGTCCCCTTAAGAAAGGCTTCTCCAGCATGGTGCCCTCTAGAATTGGTACCAGTTTTTACTATTTACTATTCATCAATATTTACTATTCACCAACTACAGTGCACTGTCTGTAGTCCTAAAGAGTCAGCTGTTGCCAACTTATCCTTGGCTGATCAAGGAAAAAAATATCACACACCCTGTATGATCCCACCCAAAATATCCCCCCATACTGGTCTGTGCTGTGTGTGTCTGTATGTGAAAAATATATTTTGTTTCTCATAATGAATTATGTGACTGTATTCCGCAGAGAAACAAGTGGCTTTGCTGGATTTGAACCAAAGATCTATCCAAGCAGAAAACATGCAAGAAGATCATGGCAGTGTCATCTCATTGGGTAACTACGCCTTTCTTCCATCTTGGATTTGGATGCTGAGTTCCTATCTTAGTTTTCCTCAGCTCAGCCACTGTGGGAACAGAATTTTGTCCCACGTATCCTTTTGCTCTCATCCAACATGGCTGCTTTTGTGTTCTTAGAATAGCAAAGTGGGATGGGAATAGCCCTGTTTGTCTGGAATATCAGCACGCAAAAGGATCTTATAGCATCGTTGAGACAAAGAAATTGTAGTATGAGCTTTTGTAGACTTGGTCTGCTTCCTCAGATGCATGGAGTGAATTGGTGTCCAGGAAGGACCTTTATCATCAGACTCTATGTATTTCTATAGCTTTCATAAAGTCCGATTACAAAATTCAAAGATATGGTTCAAAAATATATGTTAGTCTGTAAAATAAGTATGTAGAGAGATCTTGTAGCCTTTTAAGACTAAGAAATTTATCACACAGGGCTCCAGGCAGGGACATGAACGGGACAAAAGGAGCCTGGAAGAGAACGGAACGAGTGGGGGATGCATTTTACTGCACACAGGAGTCCCTCTCATATTCTGTTTCTTGCCCTTCTGTTCGCTATATGTCCCAGAGGAGGAGATTTTAAAGAACTGTTTAAACCAGGGGTAGGCAACCTGCGGCCCGCGGGCCGGATGCGGGCCGGCAAGGCCTTGGGACCGGCCCCAGCCCGGTCCTGCTGCCAATTG
>NC_056523.1:12746132-12753171 GCF_019175285.1 Sceloporus undulatus
CCTGGGAGGCCCGTTGCCGTCGCAGGGTCCCTCCAGGAGGGTTCCAGCGGCAGCAGCGGGCCCCTGGGAGGCCAGTTGCCATCACAGGGGCCCTCCAGGAGGTCTCTGACGGCGGCAGCGGGGCCCTGGCATCAGGGGCTAGCAAAGACAGGGAGGCCTCCAGCACTGGCTGTCCCCGCCGGCTCTTTCCTGGCCTCTGACAGGGCCTGGGGCCCCGTCAGGGGCCAGCAAAGAGGAGGTGGCATGGCCCTTGGGGTGGAAGCTCCACCCCCCAGCATGCGGGACACCAACCCGGCCCCCGGCTCTTTAGGATAATTTCTACCCCTGCTCTTTAGGATAATTTCTAGTTCTTTCATAGCTACCCTTCCCTAAGTCTTCTGATTTCTTGACTGCAGTCCACATTCTATCAATGTTTGATCCAATGTATGGGAATTCTTTTACTATATATCTTATTCTGTCCCAAAGATGCAAATTATTTGTCTAGATTTATTTGATTTAATAAATGTATTTGTTTTTTCCTAATTCAAATTTCCTGGAGACATATAATATTTGCATTAATTTTTTGGGATAATAATAATAATAATTTTTATTTCTATCTTCCCGCCTCTCCCAATGGATCGAAGCGGGATCACAGCAAGGTTAAAATTACAGCACCATTAAAACCACAGTAAAGAATATAAACATAGGACATAAGAATATAAAAACTAATAATGAAAAACTAATTTTTACTGACTTGAAACCTTTTAAATTCCATGTAATGTATTTGTTTTCCATCATATTATGAATTAATACTGTCCTGAATATTTTATAAACCACAGTTTTGAACCTCTCTTCCAATCTTTGGCCTGTTACAGACTGCCAAAATAAAGCTGCTTCGGGTCTCTTTGGAGGTATGCTATTTAAATGATGCATGGGTCTTAAGAGTCGGGAGGTCGCGCCAAAGCCACACTCCATTCCTAAGCACTGGAGTGCAGCTTTGGTGCAGCTTCCGGATTCTTAGGATGCATGCATCATTTAAACAGCATACCTCCAAAGAGACCCGAAGCAGCTTTATTTTGGCAGTCTGTAACAGGCCTTTGTTTCCATTCAGTAACAAAGCATGATTAAAGTTTGTAAAAATCAATTCCTGCATGGCAGGGGGTTGGACTGGATAGACTGGATGGCCCTTGTGGTCTCTTCCAACTCTATGATTCTATAATATCCATCATAATCCATCATTAGTCTCCATCCTAAATTCAATGTATTTAATATTTGTTAATTAATTACTCCCATTTTTTTACCACCCAGATCAAATAAAAAGTCCAAATTCTTTTTGCTAATGTATCAAGAGGCAAATTATCCAACACAGATTAAAAGGGAATAGCTTTATACCAACATGCGCCTGTTTTAGATTAAATCTCATTCTGAGGATTGTAAACAAGAAGTAATTCTGAGAAAAGTCTAGTAACATACTGTTTCCTAGACAGAATCCACATGAATAGGTTTTGCACACTCAGGCAGGAATAACTTAGTTCAGTTCATGATGTTCTTGGTCTCCTCCTCTGAGTATTCCTTGAAGGAAAAAAAACCTATGAATGTATTGGGTCACCATAAATTGACAGGCGACTTCAGTAGCAGGAACTCACACACAACCTTTATCACAGTTATAAAGAGGATGTTTCATAATGAGTGGAACTAAATTGATTTTAGAGAATGTGTGATTTCTGTGGTTTGTTAACATTTTCTGTACCAGTTATTCTCTCAGCTCATTCTCCAACAACAAATGTCACTCTGGATCCAGACACAGCACATCCCTTTCTCGTTCTCTCTGAGGATCGTAAGAGTGTGACATACGAAAACAAACATCAAAATCTGCCCAACAATCCTGAGATTATCTGGAGACACTGTCCTCCCATTCTTTTACTTGTATAGTAAAGGCCACCTTAAAATCTCACCATAAAGCAGCCAAGCCTGTCTCAAAGGCCTTGTTCTCTAAACCCAGGGGTGATTATACTATAATAGTTAAGCTCTTTTAAAAAAATGTTCTTAAAATGTTCAAATTGAATTTGTTCTGAATTTTTTAAAAAATGATTGTATTGATTATATTCTTGCCCTGAGAGCTTTTGAGAGAGAGAGAGAGAGACACATAGTGGGCTTGAGATGTTTTAATGAATAAACATAAATAATACAAAAAGGATTTTTGTTGTTGTTGTTGTTGTTGTGTGCCTTCAAGTCATTTTCAACTTATGGCAACCCTATGACAGGCAGGTTTCTTCAAAGAGCACTGAGAGAGTGTGTGACTTGCCCAGGGTCATGCAGTAGCTTTCATGACTGAGAGGGGATTCAAACGCTGTTCTCCAGAGTCATCGTCCAAAACTCAAACCACTATTACGCCATGTACAAGTCTCTTGTGCATTTCTCCAAAGACCTCCAGGGAGGTCATAGAATCGTAGAGCTGAAAGAGACCACAAGGGCCATCCAGCCCAACCCCCCTGCCATGCAGGAAATCTCAATCAAAGCATACCAGTGAACAAAACCCACCCATTCATTCAAGTCCTACTTTTCTCTCTCCTTTCCCAGAATACCCTATGGAGGTCAATTCTTAAACTTTAAAACTTAAAAAGGCAATAGCACATTAATCTCATAGGTTTGTGGTTGTCTTTGTGCCTTCAAGTCATTTCTGAATTATGGGGCCTGAACAGACAGGCCAAAATAAAGCTGCTTCGGGTTACTTTGGAGGTATGCTGTTTAAATGGCACAGGCATCTTAAGAGGCCAGAAGCTGCACCAAAGCGGCACTCCAGTCCTTAGGACTGGAGCATGGTTTTAGCGCGGCTTCTGGCCTCTTAGGACACATGCATCCTTTAAACAGCATACCTGCAAAGTGACCCAAAGCAGCTTTATTTTGGCCTGCTGTTCGGGCCCACGGCAACCCTAAGGCAAACCCTTTCTTGGTAAGGTTTTTTTCTGAATGGGTCTACATTGCTTTCCTCTGAGGCTGAGAGAGTGTGTCACTCTGGGTTTCAATGGCCAAGCAGGGATTTAAAGCCTAGTCTACCGAGTTGTAGCCCACCTCTCAAACTGCTACAGCACTCTGGCTCTAATTCCCAGATCTAATTCTCAGAAATGACACACCTTCCATGATCAGCTGTCTTTGCTAGCCTTTCAAAACAGCAATAAGAGACAGTCAAAATTCTTTATTTCCAGAAGTGAAGCACAGCAACATGGCGCAGAATTAAAAGTTAGAAACTGGGTATTAACAAGATTGTGTTAACATCAGCTAAAGTATTATTTCTTAACGCTACCTTCAAAATTTAACAACACACACATACAAACACCTTGCCTATGTCTCCTTTGTAGATTTTTCAACAGAGGCTTCATGGCCATCTCTCGGGGTGCTTTGATTGTGAGTTCCTGCATGGCAAGGGGTTGGACTGCACCCCGCTTGTGGTTTCTTCCAACTCTAGGATTTTGTTATTCTATAATTCTATGAAAATAAGAAATTATTCGACACTATCTTTTTATTGGTACCTTGTTCTATGAGGTGATTTTTGAAAACACTCTCTGGAGTTTATCACATGGGATGGATCCTGTGCAGAAACCTGATTTAAAGTGGAAAACTCACCAGAGAAGTGGGTTGTTTTTCACAAGACATTTGGTGTTAACCGGGTCCTGAACAGAAATTAGAAATAACCTGCAAAAACAGGTAGCTTTTCAGTTGACGCCTGAGTCAATGAGAAATAACACGACATTAATCTGAACACAAAGTTGACAAAACCTGTTCCTTTTTACTTTTGCAAACTGGACTGGATGGCCCTTGTGGTCTCTTCCAACTCTATGATTCTATGATTGATCCAGCCTAAAGCAGTTAAACCATTGCTTAAAACATCCTCCCTGGACCCCCTGATAAGAAACTACTATAGGCCCGTCTCACTACTGCAATTTTTAGGTAAGGTGATCGAGAGAGCAGTTGCCTTCCAACTCCAAGCTGTCTTGGATGAAACTGTTTATCTGGACCCATTTCAAACTGGCTTCAGAGCAGGTTATGGAGTTGAGACTGCCATGGTCGCTTTAGTCGAAGATCTCCGTCTGGGCATCGACAGGGGAAGTGTGACCTTGTTGGTGCTTTTGGACATCTCAGTGGCTTTTGATACCATTGACCATGGTATCCTTCTGGAATACCTGAGGGAGTTAGGCATTGTGGGGGCACTGTGCTCCAGTGGTTCCATTCCTATCTCTTGGGCAGATTCCAGATGGTGCAGTTGGGAGACACTTGCTCCTCTAAGAGGGAACTGACATCTGGTGTCCCTCAGGGAGCTATCTTGTCCCCCACTTTGTTTAACATTTACATGAAACCGCTGGGAGAGATCATCTGGAGACACGGGGCACGGTGTTATCATTATGCTGATGACACTCAAATATGCTTCTCTGTGCCTCTGACTGATTCAGTGACTAAGGGTGGAGTCTCTCCTCTGAATGCCTGCCTGGAGTCGGTAATGGGCTGGATGAGGGAAAACAAACTCAGTTTGAATCCAGAGAAAACGGAAGTAGTAGTGATAGGTTCCCCAGGCCTGGGGAAGGAAGTTTATCCACCTGTCCTGAATGGGGTCACACTTCCCCTGAAGGACGAAGTTCGCAGTCTAGGAGTACTTTCTGGACTCGGCTCTGCAGTTTTTGACATCTCAAGGTAGATGTGATGTGGCGATCAGAAGGGCTTGGCTATCAACTTCGGTTTGATACGCCAACTGAGACCGCGACCTAGGGCCAAAGGGACCTTGAACGAGTGGTACATGCGTCTGGTAACCCTCTCGCTTAGATTTCAGTAATGTGGCTCGACACTAGGGCGCAACCCTTGTAACTCAAACTCAGAAGCTTCAGTTAGTAAACGAAAGAATGACAGCCAGATTGGTCAACAGTGCGTCCAGGTGTTGAACCATATAACACACTAGTCTGAAAGATCTTCACTGGCTGCCTATTCGGCTTCCGACGGCCGAAATCAAGGTGTTGTGTTAACCGTATAAAACCCTACATGGCTTGGTGTCCCGAGTTACTTTGAGGGACCCGCGTCTCCGCGTCATAAAATCCGCCCCACACACACTCGAGACAAACCAGGAAGAACGTGCTGGAAATTCAACCTTCTAAAATGTGATTACATACCCAGAAATGGGCTTCTCAGTAGCGGCCCCAAGATTGGTGAATAGTCGCTCCCTGAGAAAACTCTGTCTGATCACCCCCCTGGAAACTTTAAAAAGAGGCTTAAAAACCTTCCGCTTCTGTAAAGCGCTTCCCCTCTGGAAAAGGAAGTAATGTACTTGAATCCCAGTCAACGCTCGTGCCTCACCCTAGTTGAATGATTGTTTTAGTCTGTATATTGTAATTGTTATATTTTTTTAATTTGGTTTATTTATATACCCGCTATGCCAAAGAAGCATAGCGTGAACCAGTAACGAATTACAAGTTAAGCTAAGTGCCCCAAACAGTCGGGTAAGTCATTTAGCGAACTCAGAGGAGGCAAGCGAAGTCGAAGCTGGGCCCTTGGCTGGAGCTTGAACTCGCAACCATTTTTGTGGGTTGAGTGAAGGGCTGCAGTGCGGCATATTGTACATTTGGTGTTATTGGTTTTTTATCTTTTAATGATGTTTGGAGTGGGTTTAATTCTATGTAAACGGCTTTGATCTTTGATCTTTTGAGAAAAGCGTTATGTAATAAAATTGTTGTTGTTTTTTTGTTGTGTGGTGGATAGCCCTGTTTAAATATCTGTGAAGGTGATGTGCATATTGAGGATAGGGAGCAGTTGTTTTCTGGCTGCTCCATGGGAGATGAGCACAGGGAGCAGTGGATGCAAGCCCAGGAAAAGAGATTCTCACCTCACATTAGGAGGAACTTCTGATAGTAAGGGCTGTTTGACTAGTGGAACACACTTCTTCGGGAGTGTGGAGTCTCCCTCCTTGGAGGTCTTTAAGCAGAGGCTGGATGGCCATCTGTTGGTACGCTTTGATTAGGATTTCCTGCATGGCAGAAGGGAGTTGGACTGGATGGCCCTTCTCTTCAGTGTTGCCAACAAGCCTCGAAGATAATTCCCGAAAATGTTTGTCCAAACCCGCTGAATCCCCCCAGATCACACGGAATATCAGTCACAATTCCTGGAAATTCCCATAATGTTAAACGGGGCGGATGTTTGCAAATAAATGCGTAAATATAATTGAATAAAATAATTGTAACTTATTTCAACTCTCAAAATCACCATTGAACCAACAAAGAATCTTTCCGATCTTAAAGATTTATTTTGACATGAAGGGGGTTCAGGAAGCTTTGGGCCAAATAGAAACGCGTTCGGCTGCAACCGCACTGCAGAAATACATCCAGTTGACACCCTTTTAATGCCATGGCACGTGCTAGGGAATCCTGGGAATTCAGTTTTCGGAGACAAACTTTAGCAACTTAACAACCATACAATTCCCAGGATTTCATAGCATTGGGTCATGGCAGTTAAACGGTATGAACTGGATTGTCTCTGAGTGAAGAGGCAGCCTGAGTTAGGTCCAAGACACACTGCAGAACATAAACCAGTTCAGACCATTTAGGTGCCCGGCTCAGTGCTATGGAATCCTGGAATTGTCTCTGGAGTCTGGAGTGAAGATGCCGTGAGTTGGGTCCCAAGACACACTGCAGAAATAACAGTTTGAGACCACTTTAACTGCCTTGGCTCAGTGCTAGGGAACCGGGAGTGTAGTTTTGTGAGGACATTGAGCCTTCTTTATCAAAAAAGAGCTCTGGTGCCACAACAAACTACAACTTCCCAGGATTCCCTAGCACTGAGCCAGGAGAGGTTAAAGGTCACAAACTGGATTATTTCTGCAGTGTTTTGTGGACCTCGTTATTAAAATCGCAAGTCCATCCATACTGCAGAAATAATCCAGTTTGAGACCGCTTAAAATGCCCTGGTCTCAGTGCTAGGGACTCTGGGATTGTTTTTTGTGAGAAAGAGCTCCGGTATGCCACAAATGGAATGTACATTCCCATGCATCTGAGGACGTATTCTTACGTCTAGAAGCTCATGC
>NC_056523.1:12753756-12791349 GCF_019175285.1 Sceloporus undulatus
CTTTATTTTGGCTGTCTGTAACAGGCCATAGTAAAGAATAATGGTGGTGGGGAGATTGGGGCAGTGTTATTTCTTAAAATCATTTATGGTGAAGTATTGATTAAGCAATTGACAAGAAACTTTTGCCAATAATTTGCCTGATGCTTATTTTTCTGCAGGACAGTTGTTGTTTTCTTTAAACAATCTGTATTAAGACTGAGATTACATTTCTTTGTTCCAGGAGACAATACACATGAATGCCTCTACACAGGAGACAATCTCCATTACTGCTCTGTCTACAGTAAAAGCTTCGGTGACAAACCAAGTAGAATAAACTGTGAGAGACCTAACTTGGCTGAAAAACGATATAAGTGCTCTGACTGTGGAAAAAGTTTCAAGAAAAAATCAGCCCTTCTCACCCATGACAGAACCCACACTGGAGAAAAACCATATAAATGTACAGACTGTGGGAACAGTTTCAGTAACAAATCGAGCCTTACAAGACATAAGAGGAAGCACACAGGAGAAAAGCCTTTTTGTTGTCTGAACTGTGGGAAAAGGTTCAGTCAGAGCTCCAGCCTGATCAGGCACATGAGAAACCACACAGGCCTGAGACCGTATATATGCTCAGACTGTGGGAAGAGCTTCAAGCAGAGTTCCAGCCTTCTCGTTCATGGGAGAACCCACACAGGAGAGACGCCATATAGCTGCTCAATCTGTGGGAAACGTTTCTCCCAAAGTTCAAACCTTGTGAAACATGAGAGAATCCACACTGGGGAAAAGCCTTATAGGTGCCCGGACTGTGGGAACACTTTCAGTAACAAATCCAGCCTCACAAGACATAAAAGGAACCATACAGGCCAGAAACCCTATAAATGTTTGCACTGTGGTAAAAAGTTTAAGCAGAGTTCTGGTCTCCTTAAACATGAGAGAATCCACAGGCAGCAGGGCCTCACAAAATATTCTGATTCTGGCAAATGCTTTGATCCAAATCTTAGCCTGAAGGCGCATGAGAGAACCCACATAGGAAAGTCTGTGTAAATTACTCAGTAAGAAAAGATGAGACCCCCTTTCAAAAAGAATCAAGTGTATTGAAGATGAAACTACGGAAGTGCTTGGTTTGTGAGGAAGCAAGGCCTGCACAATTGGTGACTGTGATTTGCCAGCTACTTGACAAAGGTCTTGTTGTTTCTTGATGGCAACAATGGGACGTTTTATTGGACAAGTGCTGTGTCGTGTTTGGCTTGGCAGGCAAGACATTCTGCGGGGCTGGTAGGGAAGGATTTCACAGCTGAACCTCCTTGTACATGCACTGAATGGCCTCAAGAGAGGGACTATTGTGAACGTGTTCCAAGGACAACCAGGCTTTCTTTGAAAATATAGTTTTTACACATGGGATGTGGAAAAGGAAGAGGGTGGAACCTATGCTAGAGTAAGCCCTATCATTAAACAGAGTGATGTGGCCACCCCAGATAGTGGATGATGGGTGGTGTCAAGGGTAGCTCTAGATGCCACATAACCTGTCCTGCATCTCCTAAGCTAGCATGCCATCCTCAGTGTGTTGGAGGATGCTCTCCTATCACCAGAGTTAGGTTAAGCTGCCAGTCTGGTTCGCTTCTGAACATGGAGGCCCAAGGCACCATTTTGTGCTTTGCTTCATGCAACAAAACCCCTTGGGCTGGTGGTGTCTATCTGGTGAAAGTGTTGAGATGGCTTACTGGATGCGAAGGAGAAATAGCATCTCAGGTGCAAATGGTTTTATTACAAAGAATACTTGGCTGCATTTTGGTTAAGGGATATTTGTATAGACAGCAACTAGGGCTGTTAAGGCTGTGGGACTGGAACAATATACAGCCATTAATAATTTTAAACAGGACATCAAGTAAATAAATGCAAAAATTATATATGTACATATGGGTCATATCAACTCATATATGATGAAACATCTGTGAAAATTGATACCGTAAAAGCAAGCAGAGCCGCACACGTGTAAAACAGGTGATCTCAATGTACCTACAAAACTATAGGAAAACCAGCATGCAGGGATTTAAGTGTCTCCAAATTTTATGAAGGGCAACTGAGCTTAGTACTTTTCACCACTTATTGGTCCAGATCCTGATTTAGGCATTTGGGACAGAATTTTTAAAAGTTCACAAAATGAATAAATAGCCTTAAAATTGTATAGCCTACTAAGAGGCTCATAGGTTGAATTTTCATTTTGATTACACCTTTTGGACCAGTTTAAAAAAAGAGAAATCCTAATTTTTATCAGCTACTTCATGGGGAGGAACTACCAATCACTCCTTCTATGTTTCACCAACTTTCTCTGTTTCCACACTGGAAGCAGAGAAACCAAGCAAGCTGACAAAGATGAAACAGTGTTATCCATCCTTTTTTTTTTGTTGGTGGAAACCTTCCTCACATTTGGAGACCAGTTAGGATATTAAATAAATACAAGGCTGCATTTAGGAGATTTCATCAGCGCCCTATTCAAATATATTCTTAGTTTTATAGTAATCAGGAATATTAGTGATCCTTTGCTGAATTCATAAATTTAATAACATCTTTGGCTATCAGTGAAATCATTTCCCATTGATAGCAGTTCAAGTTATTAAATTAAAGAACACTTTAACTTGTTTTAAAAGCATTTAATCACAGTTGTATGCATGCTTACTTCCCACCATGTGGATTTCAGTAAGCATACATAGGGTCTGGGCTACTCAAATCTATTTCTTACTGTATCATATCCTAATCTACTTCTAGCTGTAATCTTATTTTTAAATTTAAGTGTTAGGGGTATTTCTTTTCCTCTGAGTGATTTTATCATTATGTGTCAGGTGCCTCAGTGATTTAGAGGCTTTTTCTTGCGTGTGTGAATGCTGGTTCAGGTCATAACCCTTGTATAGTCTTGCTATGTGCAAGCCTTAGTTGCCCATCTTTAAAATCGAAGTTTTCTGGCATCACTTGCAAGGTTGTTGTGAGGTTGAAAATAAAATAAAGATTACTCTTGTGGAGTTACTTTTACTGTCATTTATCTGAATCAAACAATATGTAGTGATCAGTTCTTAATGTAATAGAAATATAGCTTTTGACGCCAGTTCTGGGGAATTCAGTGCTATTGCCTTCTTGGGTCCCAGTCCAACTTTCTGAGCCTCTCCACATCACCATGACCACTTACATCATTCATTCATTCATATCTCATCTTTCTCCTAATGGGCTCAGGGCAGCTAACAACATATTTAAATCAATACAGTTTAAAATTAATTAATTAAAACTATTTTTTAAAAAAGTAATAAAGTCATTAATAAAATATAAGTATAGTTACTGTTAATTAAATGTAAATGTAATTACAGTGGGTCCTTTGTATCTACTGGGGTTTGGTTCCAGACTCCTTCATGGATTCCAAAATCCACGGATGCTCAAGTCCCATTATATCCAACGGTGTAGTAAAATGATGTCCTTTAATATAAAATGGCAAAATCAAGGCTTGCTTTTTGGATGTATTTTTAAAATATATTTTCAAGCCATGAATGGTGAAATCTATGGATTCAGAATCCATGGATATGGAGGGCGAATGTACAGTTAATTACATGTAAATAGAATGTACCTAAGACAACTAACAAACTCAAAAGAGTCAGGAAATAATAAAGCTGATACATACATTTTAGTGTAAATAATAAAGATAAATATTAAACAAATCTGATCAAGGTGATTGATGAGGGTACCAGCCTGTGAATACAAATAACAAAACAATGGTGTACAATATACAGGATGTTCTTAAACTTGTTGTGAAAGGACAATGTCTCAAGAAGGCTACCATACATTTGTAAAAAGTACACCTTCCACTAAAAAATACTGGTGCAAAATTGTTTAAATTGCTGCTAGGTAAGAAAAAAGTGCACAGGAGCCTGCTTGGGGGGAAAAGGTGGCCACCCTAGAGACATATTTTCTTTGCTTTATTAGTGGAACTTTTCCTTGTTCTCTCTAGCCAGGGCTCCTTGGATCTGCTGGCTAGGTCGAATTGAAGCTGCAGTCCCAACAACATCTCAACGGTTACACGTTCCTCATCCATGAAATAGAAGGTTTGTACACTTTGCTTTGCATTTAGACCCTTCTCAATTTTTGAAATACAAGGAAACAAACATCTCAGTAAACAAAAAACTAAAATTCATCAGATGGCAGATTTTAATAACTTATTTTCCATTCACTGTTACAGTACTGCACCAGACTCAAATATGTGTTTCCCTGCCCTCCCCCATCAAATCAAACTGATTTTAATTAGTAGCCTACTGATTTAAAATATCCTTTAACCAATTAACATTGGCTCCTAGTGATAATGGGAAAAATCAATTGATCACATTGTGGATTAAAGCCAATTAAAATTCTCTTAACTCTTGGTTTTCTGCCACAATTTATTTCATTTCTGCTACTGAGAAAAAATACAAAGAGCTACTGGAATCCCACTCCCATATACTGGGCGTCCCATCACTTTATATTTCACCAGGTGTAGTCTACCTACACAATTGTACAACCCTACCCCCCAAAGTGCTAGAAATGTTTAAAATTTAAAATGGAAATTTAGATTTTGAGTAATTTCTAGACCCTAAACATGTTCCATTTACACAGCATGGTCACAAACAGGTATCACACTTATCAGGCATGGTCACAGTCGTATAATTGGCCAAACACCCACCGTTAGGTTTCAATGCATCTCTATTAAAAGTTTTCCTCAATACGTTTAACATGTAAAATTGGCCTTTGTTGTTGTTGTGCATCTTCAAGTTGTTTCAGACTTAAGGGGACCTTAAGGCCAACCGATCATAGGGTTTTCTTGGCAAGATTTGTTCAGAGGAGGTTTACCATTGCCTTCCCCTGAGGTTGAGAGCATGAGACTTCCCCAGGGTCACTTAGTGGGTTTCATGGCTGAGCTGTGAACCGAACCCTGACCTCCAGAGTTGTAATCCAACACTAGGCCACATCGTCTCCACTGCACATTTAATTTTTTCTCATGTATAGCAGGATCAATTGAAAAGAGCATTTGAAAGGGATTGTTTTTACTTCCTAATCCATTCTCTGGTGAGTACTTGGATGGGAGACCGTCAAGGTGCTATACAGCACTATTTCAGAGGAAGGAACTGGCAACACCACCTTTGACTCTTCCTTGTCAAAGAAAGCACTATGAAATTAATGGGGCCACCATAAGTTGACAAGTGATATGACGACACATGCACACACAATGACTTATACTAGGAACCTAAGCAATCAGCCCTTGCTGGTACTTGGATGGGAGACTGCCAGTAAATACCAGGTGCTGAAGACTCTATTTCAGAGGAAGGAGCTGTCAAAACCACCTCAGGATTCCTTGCTTAAGAAAACCCTGTGAAATTCATGGGGTTGCCAAAAGTCAACAGGCCATTTGAAGGTACATACACACATGCTCAAAGTAATTTCATTCCCAATACATAAAAATTATGCTTTGATGCTACTTTAAGCCCCCTACATTCATCCAGTTAAATCCTGGGATCTGTAGTTTTGAAAGTCATTTAGAATTCTCTTTCAGGAAACTAATCCCTCACCAAACTACAAATCTCAAGATTCCATACAAAGTAACCATAGCAGTTAAAGTGATACCAAAGTGCAATGACTGCATAGTGTGAAAGAAACCTGAACATCTTTAAATCAAGCCACTTAGCTTTTATGAGCTTTAGATCTGAAATCTGTTTATCGTCTCTTATGCTTACAAACTTTATTGCTGCTGCTGTGTGACTTCAAGCCATTCCTGATTTATGGTGACCCTATCACAGGGATTTCTTGTTTGTTCAGATTTGCCTTTTTCTTCCTTTGAGGTTGAGAGACTGTGACTTGCCTAAGGTCATTGACCTGGTTTCCATGGCCAAGCCATAATCCCAGCACCTCTAATCAGTATAGTCAATGGTGAGGAATCCTGGGAGATGTAGTTCAGTAGTGTGTGGACAGCATTCCAACCAGGCTAAACTAAACAAAGAATGTTTAAAAATTTAGGTGGATGATAGGTCAATTCATCACATCTTCTCAAAAGGAGTGTAATTGGCCTGTCAGCAACCTTAATTTTTCAAGTATCCTTTGTTTAGTTCAGCCTGGTTGGAAATGGCACCTTTAGGGTATTGGAAAACATTCTCTGATCTCCTCGTGGATATGTTTCCATTTCTTATGTGTGTTCTGCCACATGCAAAACAGGTTGAACCCTGACCAACTCTGTTCCCAGTCTTGGACCATGACCATGGTTTCTCTCATGTTTAAGACGGGATGCTTTATGACTGAACCGTTTCCCACAGTCTAAACATTCAAATGGTTTCTCTCCAGTGTGGCTTCTCTGATGATTAAGAAGGTTCGATCTCTGACTGAAGCTTTTCCCACATTCCAAACATTTGTATGGTTTCTCCCCTGTGTGAGTTCTCTGGTGGCCAATGAGGAATTCTCTCCGGCTGAAGCTTTTCCCGCAATCCAAGCATTCATATGGCTTCTCGCCGGTGTGAATTCTTTCATGGATTCGAAGGACTGAACTGCAGCTGAAGTTCTTCCCACAGCTGGAGCATTTATATGGTTTTTCTCCTCTGTGGGTTCTCTCATGTGAAGTGAGGCTCGAGCTATTGCTAAAGGATTTCCCACAATCTGTACAGCTGTAGGGTTTTTCTCCGGTGTGTATTCTCTGGTGATTAAGAAGGTTTGAACTCTGACTGAAATTCTTCCCGCAGTCTAAACATTTATATGGTTTCTCTCCCGTATGGAGTCTCTGATGACGAACAAGGCTGGACCTAAAGCTAAAGGTTTTCCCACAATCTGTACAGTTATATGGTTTCTCTCCTGTCTGAAGATCAGAGGACTCCAGGGATGCTTTTTCATTCTCAGAACAGTTAGATGATTTCTCTCCTTTGTGCGTTATCTTTTGACTTCCAAGCACAGGACTAGAAATAAAACTTTTACCACAGTTGGAACATATATAAAGGCCATCTCCAGTAAGATCTGAGCTCTGGCTGAAAGTGTGACCACATTCAGAACATTTATGTGGTTTTTCTCCTGTGAGGAGTGGATGAGGATTATTCAGGTGCGCTTTCAGACTCAAGCCGGTTCCACAGTCCATATCTACCTCCTCTCCCATTAGGATGTTCTCCTGTTGGGGAACTGAATCCCAACTTTTCCCATCAGCCACATGCTGGTGTGGCTTGTCTTCAATTTCTGTTTTCTGATATTTAAGAATGTTTTGGGTTTGGTTCAAGCTTTTTCTGCAGTCAGTTTTCATCCCAATACTCTGATCTCTGTGTGCTCTCTCTTGGAAGGTGTTTTTGTGTAGGATTTTATCGCCATCATTCTCCCAAGTATGTTTTCCTCCTTCACTCCCTCCTGGGAGGATCCCCTCAGTCCTCTTTATCTTTTGCTGACTTTTTGGCCTGTTATTCATTTGAGGAAATGTGTAGAGATTCCAGTCGGCTTCATCAAAAGAAATGCCAGAAGGTTCTAAGTGCTTAGGAGCTTCTGGTTTAATAGGCTTCTTTTCATTTTCAACCTCTTGACCATCACCTGATAGAAAAAAGAGAATCACAACATGAGCAACACTCTTCAGTGGAGACACAAACTAAGCATGTGCAGTTAGAATCAGAATTGGAAGAGACCACAAGAGTCATTTAGTTCAACCCCCTTCTGCCATGCAGGAATACACAATCAAAGTATTCCCCACAGATGGCCACCCAGCCTCTGTTTAAAAATGTCCAAAGAAAGAAACTCCACCTTTCTATGAGGGAGTGCATTCCACTGTCAAACAGCTCTCACTGTCAGGAAGTTCCTCTTTTCCTGGAGCTTGCATCCACTGCTCCCTGTGCTATTCTCTGGAGCAGCAGAAAACAAGCTTGCTCTATCCTCAATATGACATCCCTTCAAATATTTAAACATGGCCATCATGTTACCTCTTAACTTTCTCTTCTCCAAGCTAAACATACCCAGCTCCTTAAGCCACTGCTTACAGGGCATGGTTTTCAGACCTTTCACCATTTTGCGTGGTCCAGCTTGTTCACATCCTTCTTAATTTCTAGTGCCCAGAACTGGATGCAGTATGTGTGAACACAATCAGAACTGCACCCATCCAAAGTACCCACCAGACTGCCCTTCATCCTAACATCCCAAAGACACTTCTGCATTTAGACCAACTTACAGAGCCCAGTTCACATAAGCTATAACTAGAACTTGGAAAAGTTACTTTTTGTGTTACAGTTCCCACAATCCTCCAGCTAAGGCTTCAGAAAGCAATATAACTATCCTAACAAATTACCAGAACGTATACCATCAACGGGATATTGTTTCTGTTGGCAAATGTGTTTACAGCAATCATACTACTGGAATGACAGAACCCAAAGGCTGCATTAACAAAACAAACTTTCAGATATTTCACTGGTATTCACTATAACACTAGAAACACTGGGTGATCCTGGCCAAGTCATACTCTCTCATCCTCAGAGGATGGCAATGGCAAACTCCATCTGAAGAAGCTTGCCAAGAAATCCCTGTGATGGCCTTAGGGTTACCATGATTCAGAAATGACTTGAAGTCACAACAACCACTGTGGTATTTATTATTTAGTGTCCTTGTAAGTAAGTGCTCAGTGGAAAAACATTTATTGAAATAACTGGAGGACATCCTTATAATATCAGAAACAAACTCAGGCGTTCCACTGGTAAAACATTTCATAGAGAAAGGACACATAGCATTAAACAGGAAATTATGGGCAACTGTTAAAGTGGATACTGGTAATGCCAAGTTCTTACTAAGAAAGGAATTGCAGTGAATATTTAGACTGAAAACTTTGACTCCCACCCCAGGTTAAAAGAGGAAGTATTTATTTCTCTTCTCTAATTTGTACAGGCCACCAGGTCCAAAAAACACTTTTTTTGCATACAGTCCCTTAACTCTTTCTTTAAAACTAGTAAAACATGAGATTTATGAACTACTAATCCAGGGGTAGGTAACCTGCGGCCTGCGGGCCGGATGCGGCCTGGCAAGGCCTTGGGACCGGCCCCAGCCCAGTCCTGCCGCTGATTGCCGCTGGGGCGTTTGGCATCTCGCGTGAGGGGCATGGTGGGGCAATTGTCTATAGGAGCCTCAGAAACATGCATTTATTTTAACATTTTTTAAAAAATCAGCAAATTTTTCTCACGTGCCCTCCACTTGAAAATTTTGTCCTACATTTGTCCCAGTTTATTTATTTATTTAATTTCTAAAAAATTATTTAATTATTTCTTTTTTGGCTTCGGCCCTCCAGTTGTCTGAGGGACAGCAACCCAGCTCCCGGCTCAAAAGAGTTGCCTACCCCTGTACTAATCTCACCTGTGCAGCATAGGAATCAGATAGAAAAGGTTGTCAGCTGTTTGTTTCAGAATTTGCTACAAAATCCAGGAAGGCTTCTTCATTGTAAGTTATTATACATAGGTTCTAGGACAATATACCTTTGTTTTGTGTTTTAAACACTCTATTTTACTTTGCTTGGTTTGATCTTTTAGTCCCTGAAGAGGGCTCCAGATTGTCGCAGAAGTCTATAATGTGTTGGGGAACTGAATTAAATATATGTTTCTCAAAGATACCATTCTCTTTTCCAATTTATTCTTTGCAGGAGCTTGCTAGTTTTAGCAGGTAAATGTACTCCCAATCTCTTTGCTAAAGGGAGTCTTATCCATCTCTATTAAGAGAGACTCTAAAACAAAACAAAAAAATGTATTGAAATCACAGATCTATTCAGACACCACACCAATCCATAGTGGTATTTACCACACTTTAGACGAAGGATGATAAATCTATGGCCTTCCAGATTGTTGTTGGACTTTATTTTCCATTAACTTCAGACAGCAATAGACAATGCTCTGGTATGATGGGAACTGTAATCTAACAGTTGGGCTAAGCATGGTTGAGCACAACATCAAGCAAAGCATCTCTGGTGGAGTCAAACGGGAGGAGATTAAAGACCTTTGAGTCCAACCACACATTCAGTGGAGGAGACCCAGAGGAAGAACCTCCCAACAGATTGCCATACTTGCTCTGCACCAGAGCTTGGAAAAGCTACTTTTAGGGGACTACAGATCTGATAATTCAGTCAGTCTTTAAATAGTTGGTGTACCACAGGTCTGGGAATTGTGCAGCATTCTAGATATTGGTGAACCACAATGTCCAGCATTCTCTGCTATTGGCTACATTATGTCTTTTTATGTTCTGAATTCAAAGTAAACACCAAAGCAGAGAACAGTTCCAAGGAAGTCACCTTTTAAACCTTGTAAGGACCAAGCCAGCACAACATTACCTAGGAGATGGCCCTTCTCTTCACATTTCTGTTGAATCTTCAGATAGGGCTGCACTGTCACAGGATCCAGCGGAGAATGCTCAACTTTGTTGTTCTCAAACAACTCTGACTTCTGGAAAAAAAAAACAATACAGATCACATTGACACCATTGGATGGCTTAGGTATGTTAAGACTCACTTGACTGGATCATTCTCAAAGTCCACTAGGTTTAGGGTTGCCATATTCCAGTCCCTCATATCTGATTTGTATATTATGCAAATTATTATAATTATGCCTATTATTAATTTGCATTCTGATTATACAAATTGAACACATTGATCACCACACTTTTTCTACCATTATGTTTCAACCTGAGGGTGCATTATGTGCATTTGGGTTGGCTGATTAAAGGTATAAGTGTTTTATGGATTTTGGAAGTTATTGAACTTTGCCATATGGCCAAGATAGCTAACCCTGAATATAGTATAGCTGGATGGCCATCTGTTGGGGATGCTTTGATTGAGATTTCCTGCATGACAGAAGGGGGTTGGACTGGATGGCCCTTGCGGTCTCTTCCTAACTCTACGATTCTATGATTCTAGTATCAAGTAAGAGCTCTTTTTTTCTCCTTTCTCCTCTTAGCAGGTGTGAAGAAAGGGGGGGCTTCCAACCAGCTACTCTTTCTAGGCTATTTAGGAAGCTAAATACCCTGCTGCCTAGCCCTAGGCTCAAGCCACCGACATAATCACCACACAACACAAGGCCATCTCTTGTCACCTCCTTTCCTTTCCTGCCTTCTGTGCCTGTCAGGGGAAGTGAGGAAGGACTGGAATAATAAGGTGGCAATGCTATGCCTGGGCAGTAGCAACTAAAGCCTGCAGAGTGGGATGAGTCTCCCGTCAGTGCCAGTCTTCTTGCATGGTTTCCTGTTTCATTGCCACTGCCACATTTTAATCTGCCTATCAACCTGTAACAAAGGAGAAATCCAGGATTTACTGCTTCAACTGGCCCAGTAAGCTGGGACATTTTTTAATCTTTTCAATCTGGGATTTTCCAGGTTTTTCGGGACAAATGGCAACGATAACTAGGTTTAGCAATTGCTTTGCAAGGCAAGTCAGGAAGTCCTATCCCTAAAACAAGTTCAGCAGCCCACCATGTGGGTAGATTGCAAGAAACACTTTAAGATGACAGCCTTATACTGTGTAATATGCAGAGGATAAAGAACTTTCTGTGTAGGGGGATTTCATGCTAGTGTGAGGCAGGAAGCGAAGCTGACAGTAGCAGAGCTGCTGGTAGGGCCTCCCATGTCAGACGGCTTTTGCTGAGGAATCAGATGAAATGTACCAAACAGATACCTAGCAGCAACAGTAGTGGATGGCAGATAACACAGATGGAAGAACTCTCAGAGACAAAGGCAGTGGCATTGTAGCTAATGCTTGTTAGTACTACACAGAAAGAAGCATGATGAGCCCATTTTGAATGTCTTTTACCATGCAAATCATATCATGAGACAGTCCAAAATGAAACAAGAGATAGTGCTAAAAGATTAGACCTCCAGGTTGGATGGCACTCAATGAGTTACTGGGATACAGGAGATGACAAATATGAGTAGAACTGTGGCTAATGATGCAACTGGACTCAAGCTGAAGGGACGTTCAGATGTGTGATTGCTCTTAAAGAAATGGGTGTACCACGACATTTGATTGTCCTGATGTGAAACCTGTACTGAGGACAAGAGGTTACCGTCAGGACAAAATATGGAAACACTGAATTGTTTCCAACTGACGAGGCTGCATTTTATCACCCTGTCTGTTTAACTTGTCTACTGTACATATGATATGTAACATAGAATTAGGCTTGGAGGAAGGAGGGGTGAAAATTGGAGAAAGGAACATCAGCAATTTAAGCTATGCAGATGTCACTATACTACAAGGAGAAAATAGCAAAGACTTTGGATGATTACTAAAGAAAGTCAAGGAAGAAAGTGCAAAGGCAGGTTTGTACCTGAATGTTAAGAAAACAAAAATAATGACCACAGATGATTTACATTACTTTAAAGGAGATGGTGAAGACACTGAAACAGTTCAAGATTTTTCATACTTAGGTTCAGTCATTAATCAGACTGGAGACTGCAGTCAAGAAATCAGCAGAAGATTAGGACTTGGAAGGAACTGAACAAGATCCTGAAATGTAAAGATACACAATTGAATACTAAAGTTAGGATTGTCCGTGACACTGTATTTCCCATTTCTATCACAACTAAGCACTAAAGTTACAATAATCCTATCCATTGTATTCCTGATCACAATGCACAGATGTGACAGCTGGACAGTGAAGAAAGTGGATTTAAAGGGGGAAAAAACTCATTTGAGATGTGGTGCTGGAGAAGAGTGCTGGGGATATTGTGGACAGCCAAAAAGGCAAACAAATGAGTCCTTGAACAAATCAAGCCTGAAATCTCACTGGAAGCCAAGTTGATTAAATTAAGGCTATCATACTTTGGCCACATAATGAGAAGGCATGAATCATTAGGAAAAAGATGATAGGGGGGAAAAAACTCATTTAAGATGTGGTGCTGGAGAAGAGTGCTGAGGATCCCGTGGACAACCAAAAAGATAAACAGATGAGGCCTGGAACTGATCAAGCCTGAAATCACCTTAGAAGCCAAGATTACCAAGCTGAGGCTGTCGTACTTTGGCCACATCACTAGACTAACCAGAAAAGACAGTAATGCTAGGAAAGGTAGTGGACAGAAGAGAAAGAGGAAGATCACAACTCAGTTAGGGAGGTCATGAGTCTAAATCTACAAGACCTAAGCAGAGCAGTGGAGGACAGAGGGGCTTGGAGATGTCTCATCCACAGGGTTACCATGAGTCAAGATTGACTTGAGGGCAGTTAACAACAAAACAACATGAATGGTTGTGAAAGCTAGACAGTGAAGGAAACTGATAGTAAGAGAATCAACTCATCTGAGATGTGGTGCTGGAGAAGAGTTCTACAGATACCATGGACTGCCAAAAAGACAAATAAACGGCCCAAGAGCAAATCAAGCCTGCTCTCCCTAGAAGCCAAGATGATGAAACTGAAATTATCATACCTTGGAAATATGAGAAGAAATGACTCACTAGAAAACACAATAATATGTAGTACAGTAGAAGGCAAAAGGGAAAGAGGAAAACTGTATTGGATAGCGTCAGTCAAGGAAGCTACAGCTATGAGTCTGCAAGACCTGATCAGGGCTGCTGATAACAGGATGGCTTGGAGGTCTCTCATTCATAGGGTTGCCATAAGTTGAAGTTGACTTGATAGCAGTTAACAAGAACAAAACAACTTGGTTTATGCATATGGCTCATCACTATGTGCTGAGGTTAATATGTTCACAATTCAGTGCCTTTGTTTTTCCCCTTTTACAATCTAACTGAATGAACATGTATAATCTTGAGTTGTTGTGTCCTAAAATATTGACAAGGACAACCTCTTAGAGTTCTGTTTGATAAACATCAGTCAAAACAAACCTGTTAACTTTTCCAGAAATAGGTTCCAAAAAATTTCCAGTTCAAAACTTTCCAGAACATACACTACTAGACAGGAGATAGCTCAATAACGTAGCCACTCCACATCAAGAGTGGGATGGCTATGTTTCTCACCTGGGTCACCAAGGCAAAATTCACTCACCTGTTGTCCCTGTATCTCTGCCTCCTCCTTCCAAAGCAAGAAGTCCTCTGCTAGGGCCACGGCCTGGGCACAGGTCCTTGGCTCATCCTCCTTAACCCAGTTCTGCATTTCCACTGGGAGAATATCCAAGAACTGCTCCAGAATCACCAGCTCTAAGATCTCCTCCTTCGTGTGACTCTCTGGCATCAACCACTGATGGCAAAGATCTTGGAGATGTCCAAACACCTCTTGTGGTCCCTCAGCCTCCTGGTAGCTAAACGTCCTGAACTGCTTGCGCAGTTTCTCCAAGTTATTCATGTCTTTATCCTCAATTGCTTCTCTCTCTTTCCTAGAGGAATTCAGCTTTTTGGAGTCCTCATGGGCTTTCTCACTGGGACTCAATAGGGTTTCAGGCACTAACTTTCCTCCAGGTGTAGGCCTGTGGTTTGCATTAATAGTAACATCCTTCCACAGTGCTGAGAAAAATGTCATGTTGTCCTCATCTTCAAATCGAGGCAGCTGGGATTTGTTTACTTCCGAATAATTCTCCTCCTGGAAATGCTGCCACTGAGCATCCTGGCGCAACTCTTCATCTGGCTCCCCTTTAATTTGGGCTGGATCAACACCAGAGAAAAACTTTCTAAAAGACCCAACTTTAGAGTCTCTTCCTTGTTCTTCCATTTTCTCCCCTAGAACTTGCTCAGCTGTGTTCTCTTCCTCCACTTTCATTCCTGACTGCACATCCTGGCCTGAAAGCAGAAACAGCAGGTGTTTGGCAAGTTGTGTCAGTTGTTTTGTGTTGACCAAGTTGTGAGTTAGAAAATCTCACCCGCATCTCTCTGCATGCAAACAAACAGAAGGCTATTTATACAACTTACATTCCTGTTGTTTCGTAACCCCCCCAAATCGCAATGTCCCGGAGTAAAGCTGAAACACTTTGGGAAATTTAAATAGTGTCCTCTCCACCATTTAGCACTACACGGAGTGCTGTTGCAATACTTGTTGTTCTTGTGTGCCTTCAAGTAGTTTCTGACTTATGGCAACCCTAAGACAAGTCTATCATGGAGTTTTCTTGGCAAGATTTGTTCAGAGGAGCTGTGCCATCGCCTTCCTCTGAGGCTGAGAACATGTGGCTTGCCCAAGGTGGCCCAGTGGGTTTCATGGCTGAGCAGGGATTCCAACCCAGGTCTCCATAGTTGTTTGTTATGAGGGCCCCACTCAAACCTAGAGCCAGTTCTGGCCAGACATTAGCAGGACCCAAGACATTTTGCTGACTGTAGCAAAGGGCAAGACAACCCCCCCCCCAAATTTCATTCTTGTGAAAAAGCCAAGAGCTGAAATAAAGTTTTTAACTTTAAATTTTAATAATGTAACATTTTTAATTGTTTTAATTATTTAATTGTTTTTTAAATTTGTATTGTGCATGTTTTATAGTGTTTTAACTTGTACTGTTTTAGATTTGTAAGCCACCTTGAGTCCCTGTACTGAGAGAAAGGTGGGATATAAATAAACATAAACATCATCATAATAATAATACTCCAAGGGTAGCAAAAAAAAAAAAGTTTCCTTCACCTCAGGATGGATGTTAGTTGGAAGGGTGGTCTAGATAAGCCACATGTCATCCTTTCTTTTCTCCAACAGAGAGGGATGGCTATAGGGCTCAGAATGAATAACTATGGGAGTACTGTCCTACAGCATCTGTTGCCTAAAGCAGACTATGGAGATTATCACAGATTATTCATGACGTTGCAATTATCCCATGAATAAAGAGGAATTCTAGCACCACTTTTTATTCACAGGGATTTTCCATGAATAAAACGTGGCGCTAGAATTCCTCTTTATTCATGGGACAACTGTGGGATCATCGCGACATCATGTGATAGTCTTCACATTATCACACAACACTGACAGGGGCATATCACTATGCTCCCATCTTTTTTGCCTGTGTGATAATCTCTTATGACTCTGGAGACCAGGGTGCAAACCAGCCATGGAAATCCACTGGGTGACCTTAGGCAAGTCACACTCTCTCAGCCTCAGAGGGAGGCTAAAACACCTCTGAAGAAATCTTGCCAGGAAAACCCTGCAATAGATTTGCTTTGAGGGTCGCCAACTTGAAGGCGCACAACAACAAGTCTCCCAACACAGCAAGATTTTTGTTTGAGTAAGCACACAAATGTTTGAATTATAAGGCTTCATTTTTACTTGGGAGTACTGTACATCTTACTGAATGCAGGCACAATTATTTGCTATCTCTCCCTCAAAGAAAGGACCTGTGGACAAACTCGGGGACACACAGACACAAGCTAGTTCAAAAGTTCGTCTGACGTGTACAGCTTTTTTCAAAAAGGGAACTAACAGAGAAGAGGGGGGGAAACTGGTCTAGCCCCTTTTTATTTATGGCGAGTAGCCTTAAAGCAAACCAACCAGCCAAGCCAGTTTGTTTCCTTGGTAAACTGGCAAGCCTACTTGCCTCTGCTTGTTCCTTATCCATGCGGTGAAGAATTGTGTGACCAGACGATTAACTGATTCAGCCTGTCTTGCGCATTAGTCAAACGAAAGGTGAAGGAGGCCCTGTGCGTTAAAAAGGAACTCTTGACAAAATTTAACTTACTTTTATCAACAATCTCCAGCTACCTCGGCTTGTCTTTTAACAATGACTGCACAACACTCACAAAGTCCCTAATCTGCTATACAGTGGGCCCATGGTATCCACTGGAATTTGGGACCCCCATGGATACCAAAATCTGTGGATGGTCAAGTCCCATTAAATACAATGGTGTACACGACAACCCTGTAATGTAGACTAGTCTGCAAGATGTGTACAGGCTCTAAAGGTGACCCAAGGATTAATTAACAACAACAATTACAAATATCCTGATCTCCCCCCCCCCCCCCCCCCCCCCCCGGTTTGGGACTCAAGATGGTTTACAACAATTAAAGCAAATGTAATTTTCATAAACACTTCATTTTGAACACAAAAGCACACATCTGAATCTGGAAGTCCTCAATGTAACACTGGGGAGAATGTTTGAATTTCTAGCTATTAAATGACACTACTTCTAATACTGTTAACTGGAATATCTACGCTTTAAATACCCTAAAGGCACCAGATCCTGTCTAATCTTGGAAGCTAAGCAGGGATAGCTCTGGTTAGTACTTGTGTACATTAATCCACCAGAAAGCAAATGTACCACTATCTCAGCCACCCATGTGGACAATTCTGGAATATTTCAGATTTTGTAATTCTGGATAAAGATGACTCAATCTGTAGAGGACTGAAGTATCAAGAATGCAGAGCCAGCGTGGCGTAATGGTTTGAGCCTTAGTAGCTGTGGGCCTCATTCCCACTATGTTTTAAACTGGTTCACAAATCAATTTGAAGTGGTTTAAATGACCCTGGTTCATACTTGAACCGAATCGCAGAAGCGATTCAGAGAGGGGGGCCATGCGCTAGACCCGTTTAACCCACATCTTTTGACACTGATTTTTTTCCTGCTTTTTGGGGGGGGGATAAATCAATTCCGCACAAGTGTGAACCAGATGCAGATCGGAATCTATTTCAAGAATCGATTTGAAGAATTGAATTCACAAATCGATTCAGTGTCAGTGTGAATGAGATGTGGATTGAAATTGATTTACTATGCCGTGATAAGGGGTCGCTGGGTGGGAAAGCAGAAATTAACAACCAGTGTTCGCCCACTCTTTGACCCTTGTAAGGAAGTACATAAATACAATTGCAGTGATGGACAGAGAAAAAAAAATCCCACTGAAAACACTTCAAATTGAACCGATTCATTTGCCAAGGTGAACTACAAGTGGGTTATTTTGAAAGACTCCCACAGGAAATGGTTTAAATTGAATTGATTCATTCATCAATGTGAACCATAAGTGGGTTATTTTATTTTATTTTACAGCAATAAAATGTGATTGGGGCAAATGTAGTGTGAACCACACTCTGCTGCCGAACCGATCCATCGATCCACATCACAAAGCGATTTATTTGTAAGTGGGAATGCGGCCCTAGATGGTTGAATCCATGGATAAGGAACCCATACGGAGTGCTGACTGTTTAAGGTTGATATGACTGCACAAAATCATATACAGGCATTTAAAACAGAAAGTGTTAAAAGAACATCTGGAAAAGCAGGGGGGTAGTATTGTTAAAATACGTTTTTATGGCTGTATTGTTTTAAAGTACAGTATATGGCTTTTAAGTGCTTTTCTCTTTTTTAACTGTATTCTGTTTTTAAACAAATGATCTGTTTAAATATTGCAATTGAGTTTAATTCCATTTTAATTTGTAAAATTTTAATTGTACTGTGCTTTTAAATGTATGCCGCTTTGAGTCCCAATTTTGGTAGGAAAGCAGGTCACCAATAAATAGTAGTAGTAGTAATAACAAAATGAACAGAGAGTAGTACACTGAAACCAAAATGATTTTGACAAAATTACTGAATTTTGTTAGCGTAATTATACAAGGCACAAAAAAGGATCTATTGGAAGTGAAAAGATAGGCCTTGAAATGTTATGTTAATAGTTTGAATACTATTGAGTATAGTTTTATCAAAGAATACATGTGTATAGACTGTAAAACATTTCTTTAAAAAATGGTGAAAACAAAGTATAAAAGAAGAAGTGGAAGAAGAATCTAAGGACTGTGGGAGACTACGGTTCAAATCTCTGCTCAGCCCTGGGAACCCAGTGGGTGGCCTTGGCCAAGTCACACTCTCTCGGCCTCTGGGGAAGGCAAGGGCAAACCTGCTGTGAACAAATCTAGCCAAGAAAACCCCAGCATTGGATCCCCTTAAGGGTCACCATACTGAAGGCACACAACAACAACCACTCAGTCTTTTAACCCTACCCTTACCTGGGAGTCAGTCTTTTGGAAATGGACCCAAGGCTTTCCAAGGCTCCAACCTGAGAGGCAGGTGGGATTCCCAGGTACTTTGGAGACAAGTCAGGTCCTGTGAAGGATACAAGCACCCTTCCAAGCCCTGTTGATTCACATCAGAAATAAAATGCAACCTATGAGTATTTCATTTGGCTCTTCTTTGGATCTAGGTCTGCAGGAAGGGGACCCCAGGAGATCCAAAGCACCTTCCTTCCCTCTAAATCTTATGGAAGGGAAAGGATGGGATTTGATTTTGATTTTTTTGTGGAGGGGGGAATAGGAGGGCTTGTCTCTAACGCGTCATCCCACGGATTTCCTGCCTCTCTGGGCTTCTTTTTTATTCTTATTATGCCCTCCTCCTTCCCTGGGTCCCACCTCCTCCTGGCCTCTCTTCCCTTGGGCTCACCTTCTTGCAAGATGCCTCCCATCTGGGTCCCAGCTCCAGCATCTGCCTTGCAAAGCAGCCCTCCAGCTTGCTGCAGAGGAATCTCTCTCTGTATGTGTCTTTCCCATCCATTCCCTCCTCCTCCTCCCTTTCTTCCCATCGGATTTTGGAAAGGGAGGGAAGGCAAGAGATCCCTGCTTCCTAGCAGTGCAGCTTCCTAGCCTGAGGTGTTTTGGAGGAAGGAGGTCCAGGCAATGGGGGGGAGGGGGGAGCCCTTCCTCTCCATCACCCAGAGAAAGGGACTTTCCCATTTCCCAGGTCTCATTCCCACTACCTTTTAAACCAGATCGCAAATCGGTTTGAACCGAATCGCTGAAGCCATTCAGAGAGGGAGGCCACGAGCTAGACCCATTTAACCTGCATCTTTTTGACACTGATTTCCCCGCGTCTTTTTGGATAAATCAATTCTGCGCAAGTGTGAACCAGATGCGGATCGGAATCATTTTGAATTTGCCCATTGGCCGGCTGGAGCGGGTCCGTTTTGAATCGATTCATATGTCAACGTGAACCACAAGTGGGTTATTTTATTTTATTCTGTAGCAAGAAAATGTGATTGGGGCAAAGGTAGTGTGAACCACACTCCACTGCCGAACCAATCCATTGATTTGGATCGCAAAGCAACTTATTTGTAAGTGGGAATGCGGCCCCAGGAGGGCATGAGCAAGGTCCCCCACCTGGGATGACACCTTCTTCAGCATGGGGACTCCAGTCAAGAAATCAGAGGGCTAGGAATGGGGAGGGCAGCTATGAAAGAACTGGACAAGATCCTGAAGTGTCAAGATATAACTCTGAAGACTAAAGCCAGGATTGTTCAAGCCATGCTTTCCCCCCATCAAGTAGACAACTAGACTAGACACTAGACTAGAACAGAATAGACTGAAAGAACTAGACACGATCCTAAGAGTAAAGATACAGCCTGGAAGACTAAAATGAGGATTGTCCAAGCCATTGTATTCCCCATCACTATGTACAAGGCAGCTATGAAAGAGCTAGACAAGATCCTAAAATGTCAAGAGTAAGGTCAGGATTGTCCAAGCCTGGTATTCCCCATCACTGTGGCTAGACATCCATGTCAAGGGGACACCATTTTAACTGCCATGGCTCCATCCCCTGGGATGTGTAGTTTGATAAGACACATCCCCCTTTCGCAGAGAAGGCTAGAGACCTTGCAAAACTACAGATCCCAGGATTCCGTAGTTGGACACCATAGTGGGTGTGTGTCCAGCTACATGATTTCTACAGTGTAGGTACCCCCTGAGGCTGGATCTGTACTGCAGGAATAATCCAATACGTATGACATAGCTTTAATTGTCATGGCTCAGTACCTTGAATTTTGGGATTTGTAGTTCTGTGAGATATCTAGCCTTCTCTGTCAGAGAGCTCTGGTGCAGCAACACACAACAAGTGTCAGGACTCCATAGCATGGAGCCATGGCAGTTAAAGCAGTGTCAGACCGCACTACTGCAGTGCAGATGCAGACACAACTACTATTCATGTTTTCCTAGCAGTAACATGGTGTACCGGTTTGTATGTTGGACTACAATTCCCAGAGACTAGGGTTTAATTCAGGCTTAGAGCAATGGGATGGCCAGCTGCCAGTTCAGCTTCTATGTATTTCAGATTGTGTTGAAGGAACAAAAGGTTTGTTTGTTTATTTGTTTGTAACTCCTGTTTTGCAAAGCAGCCCCAGCCAGCTGGTTTCTGCAGACCAAACATCTGCTAAAATCCTAAGAGCAGATCAGCCTGACCATAAATCATCCTGCCCAGACTCAGGGTGTATCTACACTGTAGAAATAATGCACTTTGATGCCACTTTTAAGAGCTATAGCTCCATCCTCTGGACTCCTGGGATCTGGAGTTTTACAAGGTCCTTAGCCTTCTCTGCCAAAGCATGCGGGTGAGGCCTCACCAAACTGCAAATCCCAGGATTCTGCAGGATGGAGCCATGGCACTTAAAGTGGTGTCAAACTGCATTATTTCTCTTCTTCTTCTTCTTGGCTTTACTTCGCGAACAAAGATTCAGGAAGGACTCATCCATGCTTTCTACAAGCATGGGCAGCATGCACAGAACTGGCCTCACCCTTTAAACCAGAGGTTCGACTGCTGAGGCCTTGACAAGCATGGACAGTGTGAGTGAGGTCCTCGGGTTGTAGGTTTGGTTAGAGTTTCCTTCTCTGAGATGGTTGACCTTACAGGGTTAGACGAGCACCATCTGCCCAGTTAGAGAGCCCATCCTGCCCTTTGGCGCTCTTGGTCAGACCCTTCGGTTGTGACCAGTCTGGCATGGGAGGCCCTACCAGTAACTATACCACCGCCAGTATAGCTCACAACTTCATTCTGGTACGCAAGCCTCTCCCCCACACAGTCGGAGTATAGCTGGAGGGGAATAGGAGGCCCTATTATTTCTACAGTGCAGATGAACCCAGATACAGTGGGATGCTCTCCCAGTTTTTCTGCCTTAGTGCCTTCCCTGTATGTGGCTCCACAAACAGTTAAACAAACAGAGCTGAGCTTCCTAGAAGGAGTGAGAAGGCAGGAGATATGTGATTGGGCAGATGTGACTTTAAAAAAAAGAAAAAATAGAGGCTTTTTCCTGTTCCTCCCACTTTCCTCCACTAAGGGATCATCAATGCTTTTAGGGTGTAGTAAGAGTTGTGAGCTGTGTGTTGCACACCTTCTGTTGGATGCAATGCAGAAGCTGCAAAGAAGGGGTGACTGAGGGCAGATCTGGAAAGGGGTGCAGGGACACTGCTGGGAAGATGCAAGGCTAGAGACAGACTGAAAAACAGGTGATGTCAATCTCTGGTGGTGGTGGTGGTGAATTGACTTTAAGTTGACCCCAACTCATGATAAGCCTGTGGATGAACTATCTCCAAGCCTGCCTGCCTTCCACCTCCTGCTTAGGTCTTGCAAATTCATGTCTGTGACCTCCCTGGTTGTTGTTGTTGTTATTAAACATTATTTATATAGCGCTGAAGATTTACACAGCACTGTACATACAATTAAAAAAATCAATAAAAATTAAACCTGGTTGAATCTGTCTGTCTTCCTCTCTTGCGCTACATTCAACCTTTCTTCCAAAAGTCACAAAACAGTGATAACTTTATGGGGCCAACAAAACACACAAAATGCATGTTGCAAGCTTTCGAAGCTCCACTGGCTTCATCATCAGAGAAAGGTCTTAAAAATGATACAGAAGGAAAAAAGAGTTGAGGATGTTAGTCCTAGCCCTGCATTTGATCAAGATCTTGTAGTTGTCCTTAGTCCAGATGGTATGGAAGGGCATTCATGCAGGTGGGCCCCTCCTCTTTCTGGTGTATCTGTGCATAGATATATCTATGCATAAATATAGAATGGGGGGGGAGCACCTGGCTTAATAAGACTATGGAGTTTATAATACGGGCTGATTTTGACATTAAAGAGAGATTAAAGCCCATTTAAAGCATCCCGCAAATGAAGCGGAAATGGCGAGGAATTGCATGAATGATTATCACAGGCAATAGCACAAATAGTGATTTCAGAAATACTTTGTCGCTGAAATCTCGAAAGTAAAAAAGATGTGCATTAATATTTCGTGTCCACTTTAATAGTGGGTTTTGTGCAACATCATGTGATATCGTTATGCATAATTACGCAATTTTTCCAGGATATTCACAGGATAAACTCCTGATCTCCTTCGTGTGATAAACTCCTAAGAGTAGACCACAAGTTGAACATGAATCAAGTGCGATGTGGCAGCTAAAATGGCCAAATGCGATTTTAGGCTGCATCGATAGAAGTACAGTGGTGCCTCGGATTACGAAATTAATTCGTTCCGCGGCCGCTTTCGTAACCCGAAAAGCCTTCGTAAGCCGAATTGCCATAGGCGCTAATGGGGAAAAGCCGCGATTCCGTGCGAAAAAGCCGAAAAAAGCACCAAAAGTTTTTTCGTAACCCGAAAAAACATTCGTAACCCGGAACAATGATTCCCTATGGGATTTTTTCGTATCCCGAAAATTTCGTAACCTGGGTATTTCGTATCCCGAGGTACCACTGTATAGTGTCTAGACCAAAGGAAGTAATAGTGCCACTCTATTCTGCTTTGGTTACGCCTCATCTGGAATACTCTGTCCAGTTTTGGATGCCACAATTCAAAAAGGATGTTGACAAATTGGAGTGTGTCCAAGGAAGGCGTACCAAAATGGTGAAGGGTCTGGAAATCATGCCTTATGAGGAAAGACTTAGGGAGCTAGGGATGTTTAGCCTGGAAAAGAGACGGTTAAGGGGTGATAATGATAGTCCTGTTTAAGAATTTGAAGGGGTGTCCCATTGAGGAGGGAGCAAGCTTGTTTTCTGCTGCTCCAGAGACTAGAACATGGAACAATGGATGCATGCTCCAGGAAAAGAGATTCCACCTCAACATTAGGAGGAACGTCTTGACAGTAAGAGCTATTCGACAGTGGAACACACACCCTTGGAGAGTGGTGGAGTCTCCTTCCTTGGATATCTTTAAACAGAGGCTGGATGGCCATCTGTTGGGGATGCTTTAATGGTGATTTCCTGCATGGAAGGGGGGTTGGTCTGGATAGCCCTTGTGATCTCTTCCAACTATGATTCTATGGTCATGTGGATGCTGGGAGATTCAATCCAGGAAACCAACTTTAAATTCCATTTGCAAGACAAAAAGCAGTAGCACACCCACATGGCTAGAAAGAAGAGGGGCCCACTTGCATCAATATCCTTCCATATCATCTGAACTGAGGACTACAACTACAACATCCTTACCAAATGCAGAGCTAGGACTAACATCATCATTTTCATCCCTCCTGTATCACTTTGCCTGTTGAAGAAGACAGTTGACCTTAGAAAGCTTGCAATATGTATAATATGCAGTTTGATTGGCCCATAAGGCATCACTGTCTTGTGTATTTTGTATGATACTATACTTGGCTATATGGCCAATGTGTCTACCCTGGTTATGTTTCCTAGCATCGTACAGTATCATCCAAAATCCACAAAACAGTGATGCCTCTATTGGACCAACGAAATGCAAAAAACAAAAAAACAAAAACCATGTTGCAAGCTTTCAAAGTTTCACTGGCTTCTTCTTCAGGGAAAAGTGTTTCAAGGGAACAGTTTTTAACAAGATGAATAAATAAATCTGGATCTGCAAAACCTCAGTGAAAGAAACACAGAGGGTACACTTACACTGTAGAAATAATGCAGTTTGACTCCACTTTAATTGCCATAGTACCATCCTACAGAATCCTGGGGTTTGCAGTTTTGTGAGGCACTAGCACTCTTTGGCAAAGAAGGTTAAAGACCTTGTCAAACTACAAACCCCAGGATTCCATAGGATGTAGCTATGACACTTAAAGTGGAGTCAAACTGAATTATTTTTACAGTGTAGATGTACCCAGAGAGAAGCCATCTCCTGTCCATGCTACTCATTTGCACTGATCCTCATCTTTGAGTCCCGAGTAGTACAATAGGCAGACTTTGACCAACATCTCTTTCAGTGTCCTCACTTTTCTGTCCCCAGATACCAAATGTGGAAATGGTTGTTTCATCCCAAAGAGAACATCTTCTCTTAAACCCTATGAAGATGCAGCTGTCCGTGGAGGTCTTGAGGAACACTATGGGGATCCCAGCTTGGTAGGTAGGTAAGAGGATCCATGTGCAAAAAGAGCTGGGTATCATCAGTGGTGGAGTGGCACATTTTGAAGTGTGGGTCTGTTTGTGACAGACTGCATAGTCACATTCTTCAACTGTCCCGATTTGGCAGTATTCTGTGAAGGCAAAGGCTTTCATGGCTGTCATCCATAGCTTTTTGTGGATTTTTTGGGCTATATAGCCATGTTCTAGAAGATTTTCTTCCTGACATTTCGCCAGCATCTGTGGCTGGCATCTCGAAGATGCCAGCCACAGATGCTGGCGAAACATCAGGAAGAAAATCTTCTAGAACATGGCCACATAGCCCGAAAAACCCACAAAAAACTATGGCAGTATTCTATTCACAAAATGACCAGTGATAGGCCAATAAGCAGGACATGATTTCAGCTGTTCTTCCCCACTTACATTCTTCAGTAACTGACAAATTGCCTCTGATAAAATGTACCGTGAGCCCCTGGTATCCTCTGGAGTTCCAGAACCCCCTGTGGTACCAAAATCCACCAAAATCTGAGCATGTTCAAGTCCCATTATATACGATGGCATGGTAAAATGGCAACCCTTATATAAAACGAAAATGCTTTTTCAGTTTTTGTGTGTCAGTATTCAAACCTTGTTTGGTTGAACAGGTGGATGCAGAATCCATGAATCTAGAGGGCCAACTGTAGTATACAGTTGACATGGTAGCATTGTTCTCCTAGCATTTATTGAATTCCCCTTTCAAGCCATCCAAATTGATCATATAATCTTATAATTGGAAGAGACCTCAAGGGCTATCAGGCAGGGCTATCCTGCCATGAAGGAAGCACTCCTGACAGATGGCCATCCAGCCTCTGTTTAAAAACCTCCAAAGAAGGAGACTCCACCACACTTCAAGGAAGCCTATTCCACTGTCAAATAGCTCTCCCTATCAGGGAGTTCCTCCTAATGTTGAGGTGGAATCTCTTTCCCTGTAGCTTGAATCCATTGTTCCGGGACCTTGTCTCTCGAGCTGCAGAAAACAAAACTCCATCTTCAGTATGACATCTGCACATCCTGAATAGCTGCACATTGTTTGGTAGAGAACTCCATGGTTTGACAACATGCTCTGTGGAGGAGGCTATCAAAACACATCAGTTGGAATCCTAGATCAGCTGCTTAGTTATGGAAATGTAACTTACCGTGTATGTTCAACTATAAGTCGACCTCATGTGTAAGTCGAGGGCAGGTTTTGGGACCAAAATTACAGATTTTGATAAGTGCCGTGTAAGTCGAGGGTAAAACATAGGGGTGTGTAACAAAGGATCTAAAAATGAAGCAAAGGAAAACGATGCCAAATAATTCCAGCAGGCATAACTCTTTGTACTCACTCAAAAAGCCTGGATGGATGAGAGAGTAGAGGAGGGTCAGTGCTTCTCTTAGGTGCCCCCAGGATGGACTAAGCGCCCACCTTTTTCACTCTACTCACAGAAATTAGATGGCTCTTTTATTTTTTCAAATAATTAATAATAATAATAATAATAATAATTTTTATTTATATCTCCCGCTTCTCCCTTCGGATAGTTAAAGTAGTCCCGTGGATAAGACTACCCACATCTAGAATTTCAGCCACTGTGGGGGTAAGTATGGGATTCCTCTTCTTGCCATGGTGAATCTAGGCTGATTTTTCCACTTCTCTGCCACTTTCATCATCACCATGGAGTTATGGATACCCTGTGATATGGTTCCCTCGCTCACTGCTTTTATTTGCTTTCCCCTTCCACATCAGGGGAGCAGCAGCCACAGAATATGATGATGCTATGTCACAGTTTTGCCTAAGGACAAGAAGCAAAGAGGAAGGGGGACTTGCTGCAGGGTTACCATAGCACCAATAACTCCATCTATGGCTTTATCTGCACTGCATAAATGATACAGATACTGAAACTGCTTGATACTGCTTTCATTGCCATGACTCAAGGCTATGGAATTTTTGCATTTGTAGTTGGAGAGAGATTTATCAGAGAGCTCTGGTGCCACAACAAATTACAGGATTCCCATAGCATGGAGCCATGGCAGTTAAAGTGCTGTCAATCTGCTTGGTCTCAGCAGTGTTGCTGCAGCCTTTGCCATCAAGGATTTTTCCAGCCCTCGGCAGGAAAGCAGATGATGCAAATCATTCAAGGTGGTGTAAAATCCTCACTCCTGTATCTCAGCTGGGGAGGCCGCACTACGTCACTGAGTAGCCAGAGGCTGGTCCATATTAGACAAAAGTAGTCAGCTCTTATACTATTAAGCTGTAGTTGCAAAGACTGATAGGAAGTTGTAGCCCAACAACATTTAAAACAGCCATACTGTCTCCCTCTGTGCTTAGGGCACATTGGCACAGGTACAGTAGAACACTGTTAGCATAATTTCATGTCTCTTCTTCAAGACCAGATTGTCTTCTCTGTGTACCAGGCCCTGCAGGCCTTGTTTACACCTGGTATAAAATGTTAATGCACAGGGATACATTCCCATTTTGTCCTTTCCACGATCATTCTATTTCAATAAAAAATGTCTTTGGTGCAATCCCAGAATGCCCAGTTTTTGTTTAGTACAATCTAATGTGGACCAAGATATGGCCTTATCACACATGCTTTGAAACTGCAATTTTAGCAAGAAAATAGCACCTTTGTCAGTACCTTATCACCTCCGACCCATTGCTACTGTACCTCTGAAGTGTTGCTGGAAGGCCTCTTTTCATCGATGGGAAAACCAGTCAGAAAGCAGACAATCATGCTGCCACCCCATTACTCCACATGTGCAATAGTGACAGTCCATGGCAGTTGCAATATTGGGCAGTCAAGTGGTGTAAGTCTCCTCTCTTTCCCCTTCTCCCCCTCCCTCACACTATTCTCAGGTGGACTCTTTTCTTTCCTCCCCCCCAAGTTTTTTCCACTTTAAAAAAAAACTAAATCATATTCCCATAACTCTGGAATTACTAGGACAAACTTAAAAGGGGGGGAGGCATGCTGAGTAGGGCATAGGGCAGGAACTATGAAGAAGACAATGCACGGGGGACTGTTGATGATACAAAAGCCCCTGTTGTACTAGTGAAGACATGTGGCAATAAAATTTCCAAAACCAGTATGTTTTCATTCTTTTTTAATAATGCAATTGTGGCAAGACCGAGGAGATTATCGCAAGATCCCCCATTCTCACCGCAATCGTGTTAAAGAAACACATTCATACTAGCTTGGGAGCAATTCCTGTCGCATGTATCTGCAATCACTGTACCAGCCATTGCCAGTCTGGGACTTTACCAGACTGCTCCTTAAACCTGGCTCCCTCTCCCATTGTTTTATCAGCATGCCTTTTGGGTTTTTTATTTTTATTTTTCTCTCTTAGGCATTATGGCAATGAGATTTCGCTGGGAGGAAAGAAAGAAAATACGTAAAATATTTTTTTTAAAACAAAACAGGTTGCTTGGGAATAGGAGGGGCAGGGAATGAGGGAGAGGAGGAAACTGACACCAAGTGACTGCCCAATGCTAGGACTGTGGCCCAGACATTGCACATAAATCTAATGCTACAGTGGTGAGACTGACAGCAATTGGTGGGGGAAGCCCATAAATGAAAATGTGTGTGATAGTCATGAATGGAAGACAGGCCAGCTACAGCTCAGCCACAGCATCATCTGATAAGGTTCAGCCACAGAGGCATGTATTCTGCTTTAATTCCACTTTTTTGCCTCATCTGATAATCTCCTGAGGCTTGTGTGATAGTCCTGAGACAGAGAGATGCATTCACACAGAGCTTCTGATCCCAATCCTGGGGACAAACATGTATCACAATTGGGAATTCAAAGCAGTGGTGGTCAAGTTAGCTCTTTCACCTGTTCCTAACCTGGAGACATCTGGTCAGGTAGTTTGACACTGACATTGCCCACACCAGTTATGACTTAGGCTCATAATATTATTAATAGAGTGGGACTAGCCCAGGTATTAGTTGGCACAGTGGTTCGAGTTGTTGGACTACGTCTCTGGAGACCAGGGTTCAATCCCCAGCTTGGCCATGAAACCCAGCAGGTGACCTTGAGCAAGTCACATGCTCTCAGCCTCAGAGAAAGACAATGGCAAACCTCCTCTAAATAACTCTTGCCAAGAAAACCCCATGATAGGGTCATCTTAGGGTCGCCACAAGTCGGAAATGACTTGAAGAAGGACAACACACACAACACACAGCCCACGTACTATAATGACCCCATTCAGTCATCTTTCCTCTAGGCCCAATATCTTCAACATTTACATCTAAATACAAGACATCTAATATCTCCTTTTTTAAATACAGTGGTGCCTCGGGTTACGAAATTAATTCGTAACGCGGCCGCTTTCGTAACCCGAAAAGCCTTCGTAAGCCGAATTGCCATAGGCGCTAATGGGGAAAAGCCGCGATTCCGTGCGAAAAAGCCGAAAAAAGCACCAAAAGTTTTTTCGTAACCCGAAAAAACATTCGTAACCCGAAACAATAATTCCCTATGGGATTTTTTCGTATCCCGAAAATTTCGTAACCTGGGTATTTCGTATCCCGAGGTACCACTGTATAGCAAATGGCATGGTTTGCTAAAATATAAGGCCCCATTGCTGATATTGCTGACGTGAGCAACATTTTTTATCATCTGTATAATTTTTGTGGCCCATGACAAGAGCTCAAAAAAACTTTGTAAAATTTCCCAATTATTCTCTGAGGGCATTTTTGTCATGTTCTCCCCACCCTGAGGCCATCTGAATCCCAGGAAAGGCCTTTTTTAGACCAGAAGTGACTTTTAGACACTTGCTGTTTTGAATAAAGGCCTCTCTTGGGCCTAAGATAGCCCCAGGGGTCTGAAAAATATTGGCAGAATGCCCCCGGGAACTAGAAGGCATTGGGGGCAATATGTTTTCTGAGACGGTGGATGGGGTGAGGAGTGCAGCCTCCCAAGGTCTCCTAGACACTTAATATGGCCCCCTAGCCACCCAGGCTGCTCACTCCTGGTGTATATGCACAGCATGCACTCTCTTAGGAATACAGAAAACTACTTTATAGAATCATAGAATTGGAAGACACCACAAGGGCCATCCAGTCCAACCCCCTGCCATGCAGGAAATCTCAATCAAAGCATACCCAACAGATATGGTCAGGCTATTGCTACATCCAACCCAATACTGTCAACTCTAACTGGCAGCAATAGCTTTTCAGGTTGTCAAGAGGGATTCTTTGCTAGCCATTCCTGGAGATTCCTGATGGTCTCACATTCAAGTACTAACCAGGCCTCACCTGCTTAGCTTCTGAAGCCAAATGAGACTGGATGTGTCCATTGTGGGATGACTGTACTATTGAGCTGCAGCACCTTTCTTTAATAGGTAATATTTTGTTTTGCTTGCGTGAATGTATTAGTTTCTAGTTTCTCTTCTGAGCCTAGAAGCATTCAAAACACAAAAACCTCCCTGGGCAGGTCTTTAATATCTAAAAAGACTGATGTGCTTTCCAGTCATAATGCAAATACTATTTCCTCCTAGCATTTATCCATATACATTTTTAAAGTTGTCATTCTTTTCCTAAAAGGCAGTCTCAGGCAATGTATGAGGTTTTAAAAGTGTACTATACATAAACATCACTTTGCAAGGAATTTCAAAAGTCCAAAAATAGTGTTCTTTGCAAACTCAGGATTTGTACAGCTTCTCTTCTCTATGAGTTCTCTCATGAGCCACAAGGGTTGAACTCTGATTGAAACTTTTCATACAGTGAGAACATTTATATGGTTTTTCACCTGTATGGATTCTCTCATGTCTAATCAAATGTGCTTTATGACTGAAGCTTCTGCCGCAGACCAAGCATGTATAGGGTTTCTCGCCTGTATGGCTTCTTTTGTGCCTGTTAAGGTTTGATTTCCCACTGAAGCTTTTCCCGCAGGCTGTGCAGGTATACTGTTTAACCCCTGAATGGCTTCTCTCATGGCCAATGAGATCTGTTTTGTGTTTGAAACTTTCCTCACAATCCAAGCACTTGTAAGGTTTTTCTCCTGTATGGATTTTCTCATGTCGAAGCAGGTGTGCTTTATGGCAGAAGCCTTTCCCACAAAGTGAGCAGAGATACGGTTTCTCCCCTGTGTGGCTTCTTTCGTGTCTAGTAAGGTTAGACCTCCCACTGAAGCCTTTCCCACAGATAGAACAAGCATAGGGCTTATCTCCGGTGTGGGTTCTCTCATGTATAATGTAATCTGATCTGTGACTGAAGCCTTTCCCACAAATTGGGCATTCATAAGGTTTCTCACCTGTGTGGATTCTCTCATGAGTAGCAAGTTTGGTACTTTGGCTGAAGCTTTTCTCACAGTGTGAGCATTTATATGGTTTCTCAACATGGGTTCTCTCATGAGAAATGAGGGTTGAACTCTGGCTGAAGCTCTTTAGACACTGTGAACATTTATAGGGCTTCTCTCCCGTATGAATTCTCTCATGTCTGATCATGTGTGCTTTATGACTAAAGCTCCTACCACACGCTGAGCAGGTGTATGGCTTCTCTCCTGTGTGGCTCCTTTGGTGTCTATTGAGGTTGGACCGTCCACTGAAACTTTTCCCACAAAACGAGCATATGTGGGGCTTCTCTCCTGTATGGGTTCTCCCATGTGCAATAAGGTAAGACCTCACATTGAACCCTTTCCCACAAAGCGAGCATTTATGTGGTTTTTCTCCTGTATGGGTTCTCTCATGTGCAAAGAGGTATGATCGCACATTAAAGGTTTTTCCACAATAGGAACATGTGTATGGTTTTTCTCCTGTGTGAGCTCTGTCTTGGGCAAGAAAGTATTTTCTCCAAATGAAGATTTTGCCATAATTAGAACTTTTGTATGGTCTCTTACTACCTCTTTTCCCTTTGTGGCTTCTTTGTTGTCTTTCTGCCCTATACTGATTGGCTCTTCCCAAACAACGGACAATGCTCCCTTGAGTCATTGCTGTATTGATAGCCATGTGCTTAATGCTTCTTGGTAGAAAATCTTCTTCTTTCACATAACCATTGCCTGTGAGAAACAACAGAAAATCATGAAACTGTGCCTACTGTTGCAAAAAAATTAAAGCATTTCAAGCACACCACAATGACAAGTAATGCAAACATAAAGAAAGGCAACCTTACACAACTCACAAATAGAACAGGGTGTTAAAGAAACTGAGCTGTTTTGCTTGTTTGATTAAATCAGCATGCAATTTCATTTTATACCACAGCACATTTTTCAAGCAGTTTACACATACAGTGGGCCCTCAGTATCTGTGGGAGTTCTGTTCCTGGATAGTTTAAAATGTGGATAATTTAATCCTTTTTAATAATATGGTGTAGGGCAGCAGTGGAGGCAGCGGCAAGCCCCAGTCACCGGGTGTATATTCTTTAGGCTCTCCTGCGAGAAGCATACACATTGCCTTTGAGGCAGCGGCTGCAGTTCTTCTGCTTATTCATTCCAAGAGCAGAAGCAGTTCGCTGGCAGGCTCTCTGGAGCTGGGGGAGAAGGAAGAATGTGTACTTGGCAGCTGGGGCTTGCCATTGCATCTGCTGCTGCCCTGTGCCATAGTATTAATAAGAAACTTATAAATAAGGGGTTATTTAAGGGAGACAACGTTTACAAGATTCCAAGTACAAGATTCCAAAAGCAATCCCTCTGCAGACTTGCATTCACGTCTCTCTTCCCACCTCTGGGGACATGCCACTTCCACCCCATGTCTGTCTGCAGCCTCACCAGCCTCACAAATACAGCACTGTAAGTACTACACTTCTTGTGTTATGTAAAATATTATATACTGTGTTATGTACAGTACTATCGTTTGAATCCAAGGTTAATTGAATCTGCGGATCCTGAGCCCATGGATACAGTGGGCCCACTGTACAGTAGTCCCCCCTTATCTGCGGGGGATATGTTCCAACACACCTGAAACTGTGGATAGTACTGAACCCTATATATAATATCTTTTTTCCTGTACATGCCTATACCTATGAGAAAGTTTTTAATTTATAAATTAGACACAGTAAGAGATAAACAAAAGTAACCAATAATAAAACAGATCAATTATAACAATATACTGTAATAACAGTTATGTGAATGTGGTCTCTCTCTCTCTCTCTCTTTCTCTCTCAAAATATTTTATTGTATTGTACTCACCCTTCTTCTTCTTGTGATGATGTGATAATGATACAATGCCTACGTGATGAGGATGAAGTGAGTTGAATGACGTAGGCACTGTGATGTAATGTTAGGCTACTATTGACCTTCTGACAACAAGTCAGAAGGAGAATCATCAGCTTCAGGTGATCCTGGATCATTGAGCCATGACGATGCTGATGGTTGGATGTCAGGAGCAGACGATGCTGATGGTTGGGGATCATCAGTAGTCGAAGGGTGTTTTGTCGAAACCTTTTGAAATAACATTGCATTCGGAAGTTGTCTCTTTCTTTTTAATTCATCAAAGTGTTCCTGAAGAGGTTGCAGTCCTTCGGTGATCATACGGGTGACTTTAATGCTGCGTTCCATCCAAGGGTCATATTCCATAATTTTGTCCTTTAAAGTCTGTGCAATTTGAAAAACTTCAGCAAATTTTGGTAATGTCCACATTGCTGGTTCTGATTTGGATTCTTCTCCTTCCTCTTCCTCCATAGAAGTCTCAAAAAGTTCTTCCAACTCCGCATTTGTTAACATTTCTCGATGGCTTTCGATATGTTCTTTCACGTCTTCATCAATCATGTCAGTGAATCCTTCTCCACCAATCTGTCTTGCTGCGTGAATGATTTTCTTAACTTCTTCATCGATCCCTGGGAAGCCTTTAAAATCATTCACGACTTCATGCCATAAGTTCTTCCAGCAGGCATTTACAGTTTCTGGTTTTAATTCATCCACTGCAGCTTTGATTAATGTTATTGCATCAGCAATTGTGAATGATTTCCAGCACTGCATTATGTCCACACTGGGGTCTGCATCAATTGCTGATATAATGTGATCAAATACCAGGCGGGTGTATGTGGCCTTGACAAACCAAATGACACCTTGGTCAAGGGGCTGAAGCAGTGAGGTTGTATCTGGAGGTAAAAATACAACCTCAACATTTTCATTTTCATAGCAAACAGATTCAGGATGGCCAGGTGCACTGTCTATTATCAATAGGACTTTAAATTCCAACCCTTCCTCTTCCAAGTATTTTTTCACTTGTGGAATGAAACATTGGTGGAACCAGTCCATAAACAAGATGGCTGTCATCCATGCTTTCTTATGATGTTGCCAGAACACAGGCAGATGATGTTTGTTTTTGAGAGCACGTGGGTTCTTCAATCTGTACACCACGCCTGGCTTTATAATATGCCCTGCAGTGTTGCCACATAGTACTAGAGTTAATCTGTCCTTCCATGCTTTATGCCCTGGTGACTCCTTAGCATTTTTATGAATGTAGGTTCTAATGGGCATCTTCTTCCAGAAGAGCCCGGTTTCATCACAATTGAAGACTTGCTTCGGATGGTATCCTTTCTCCATAATCAAATTTTTCAAGTCTACCGGAAATGTGACGGCAGCATCTTCAGTGGGAGATACAGCCTCTCCAGTAAATTTTATAGTTCTCAGTCCAAACCTATTCCTGAATCTGTGTAACCATCCCTTACTTGCAATAAATGGCTTAGAGTCACGCATTTCAGGGGATCCCTTGCTGAAGTCTTCATATAGGCTCAATGCTTTCTGGCGCAACATGTTGCTGTCAGTTGGAATACTTTTTCTGTTCATGTCTTCCAACCACAAATTTAATGCCTTTTCCATCTTAACTAAGCATTTATCACGCACTCTGCCTAGAACTTTTGCAGTGTGAGGCACGAAAGCAAAACAAGCACGAATTTCTTTTTCCTTCTTCACAATTTCACGGATAGAAGATTCATTCTTACCGTAGATCTTAGCAACCTCAGAATAGGATTTTTTCTCTTTTCTTATTAAGTCGAGAACTTTCATCTTTTCACTTAAAGGAAGCACTTTACGGCTTCTCTTAGGCATATCCGAATTGCCACGATCACTACGCTTGCGCTTTGGGACCACTATTAAGTAAAATAAGGGTTACTTGAACACAAACACTGTGACACCACAACAGTTGATCTGATAACCAAGATGGCTACTAATTAACTAATGGTTGGGTAGCATATATAGCATGGATACACTGGGCAAAGGGATGATTCACGTCCCAGGTGAGACGGAGCAAGATTTTATAACACTAGTCAGAACGGTGCACAATTTAAAACACATGAATTGTTTATTTCTGGAATTTTCCAGACCGCAGTTGACTGTAGGTAACTGAAACTGCGGAAAGTGAAACCGCGAATAAGGGGGGGACTACTGTATATGAATGTAAGATGTGAATTCTGGCCTGTGAGCAGATAATATTAAGAAACCTCCTTTTCCTTTGACTGTGTGAGTCAAAGGCCAAAGATGGATTTTCAGGAAGTTCTGTTCCTCTTCCACTAGAAGTAAGATGGACAGTGTGTTGGACGTGGGCTTTTTGACTGTGACGCCAATAAACCTAAGGAATTAATCCGACCCCCCCAAAAAACTGGTCTTCTTTCAGCTAGCAAGACAGGCGAAGACTTTTCCTCTGCTCTCTGACTTAGTATACAATGATACTGGTGTAAAGAAACTATTGGATGGGACTGGGCAATACTAGCCCCATTGCCTCAGTGGAAGGCAGCAAGACAGCACAAGTTCTCACTTTCCACACTGCACACTAAACCCATCTCTAATGTTTCCACATGCCCCAAATGTTCCAAAAGGCTCTAATGTTCCATCAGGAAGACTGAGGAAACTACCTCACATAGCAAAATGCCAGGCATAGCCATCTATACTGCTCTCTCCAACCAAGAGAGGCCATCGCTCACCTGGCTGGACTCTTGAGAACATTGTACTTCTTTGCTGGAGATCTGAAATCCAAGGCTCTTCTTCAGGTTCCATCTTTATTATTACACCAGAAAATCCTGAACAGAAGAAGGATGCAAGAGAAGATGTGATGTTCTCACCCCATTCCATATAGTTTTCACAAATTAGCTTACAGTTGTAAACCACTTAGACACTGCTTAGGCAGTATGAAACAGTATATAAATGAAGCTTGTTTGTTTGTTTGTTCTGAAGGACATAGGGTTTCCTACAGAGAACATACCAATCAAAACTGCAAATAATCAAATCCACAAATGTGGAAGGCCAACTGTACTCATTCATATTGTTATCTACTAACCTTTGCTTGAGGAAACATCCTTGCCTGGACCCCCAACAACCAACCATTGTTAAAACTGACCTTGTCACTTCACCTCCACACCCACAAAAATTTACATTCCTATAGATAGTCTTACACATAGACGGCTATATAGGTCTGTCCACCCCATGCATCTGAGGAAGGATGCTCGTCTAGGAAACCTCAGGCTATCAACCTCTAGCCTTCAGTCAGTCTCAAAAGTGCTGCAAGATCCCTTTGCATAATGATATACCTTACCTTAATTTATGTAATAAGTGCAAAATCCCACACACACTGCCCAAAATCCATAACATTTCTCACCTGAAAAGGTCTTACCTTGTTCACAATCCTGATTATCTGATGCCTGTGACTCTTCTTCTTCTTCCATCTTTATGGTCACAATGGGGAAACCTGATAAGATAAATGATGTGAATTAAAACAACCAGTATTCCACACACTCTTGTAAAAAAATAACAGAAGGACAGGGTCTTGTGGCACCTTTGCTGTTTTTGTTAACTGCTTTCAAGTGACTTTGACCTATGGTGACCCTATGAACAAGAAATTGCAAAGTCAACTGCCCTGGACAGCTCTTGTAGATTCATGGTTGTGGCATTTTCTTATTGAGTCTATCCACCTAGAATGAGGGTCTTCTTCTTTTCCTACTGCCTTCAACTTTACCAAGCATTATAGTATTTTCTAGTGAGTCCGTTCTTCTCATGATATGGCTAAAATATGACAACCTGAGCATAGTCATTTTTGCTTTTTGGTAATGAGGACCCATTTATTGGGTTTTTTTGCAGTCTGTGGTATTCTCAGAAATCTTCTCAAACATCACATCTCAAATGAGTAGATTTTTAAAGACTAGTAATATTTTAAAACCTCTCTATACACACACACCTGTCCAAGAATTAAGAGTTGCTGGAGGAGGAGAAGGCCCCACCAAGGAGAGCAACAAACCCCATGAGGACAAGGGGAAAGACCTTCTCTGCTGTAGCACCCTGGTTGTCATGCCCTCCCCTAAGCTAGAGGGATGATTGAAACTGACACTGGGTTCATTCTGGCACCAAGTTAAAACATGGCTTTATAGTAAAACCTGATGAGCTTGATATGGTGTACTGGGAGAAAATGAAAAACCTGTAAGAGGAACCAGTCTGGAAATGTCGAACTTCTGTCTAAATCTATACATGTAGAGAGCCAGTGTGGTGTAGTGGTTTAAGTGTTGGGACTACGATCCTGAAGACCAGGGTTTGAATCCCAGCTTGGCCACATGGTCACTGAGTAACCTTGAGCAAGTCACACTCTCTCAGCCTCAGAGGATGGCAATGACAAACCCCCTCTGAAGGAACTTGCCAAGAAAACCTAATAAGTTCACCTTAGGGTTACCATAAGTCAGAAACAACTTGATGGCACACAACAAAATAGTCTTAACCAGTTTTAACTTGTTCTAAATTCTATTTGTTTAATATAT